>NW_013952612.1:900803-902918 GCF_001266775.1 Austrofundulus limnaeus
TTCAGGACCCCACCTTGATGTTTCAGGACCCCACATTGGGTCCCGACCCCAACTTTGGGAAACACTGGTATAAAGTACCACAAAGTGATACTTGATTAAAGTAAGTATCCTACCAAAAAATTACTTTGGTAAAAGTTAAAGTCTCTCTGTCACTTGATGTTTGGACCACAATGAAAATGAATGATTCTCACTTTCAAGTACTAATAATGAATATATACTAGATGTGTGTGTGTACATACAATATTACTGCTAAATAAAATCAATCAATCAAAACTCAAGAAAAGTACAGATACCCAAAAATTCTAACACAATAACAGTAACAAAGTATATGTACTTAGTTACTTTACAACTCTGGCTAAGATGGTAAAAAAACAACCTACTCTTACTTTATTAAAGTATTTTTTTACACAGTTTGTATGTATTAGTACTCTGCCAAACTCCCGAGCGCCACCATGACCCTCAGGCTGACAGGTGCATGATGGGAAGTGTAGTCCTCTGAGCGCCTTTTCAAACAGCGCCGTGAACAGACGGACTACATTTCCCATCATGCCGTGCGCGTTTTCTTCCTCCTCTCCTTCCTTCCTGCAGTCTCGGCCCTTCTCCGCTGAAAAAACATAAGATGAGAAGCCGCCGCAGCGGCCCCGAACCGAGCCGACACTGAACCGAGCCGGGCTTCGGGCGGAATGTCGGCGGAGCGGAGGAGGCCGAGCTCAGCTGCCGCTCCCCGGCCCTGAACGCGACACGACCGCCGCCGGAGCCCCGGCCGCGCAGCCTTGAGGAGCAGCGGAGGGCGGGTGGAGCTGCAGCCCGCCGKGCCGGACCGGACCGTTCCGAGCCGAGCCGAACCCGACAGAGCCAGTCACCCCCACCGTCCGGACGGCGATGCAGAGAAACCTCAAAAACTGAAGTGTCTTCAAAGAATCCAGACCTGATCCGCCGTGCCCCCCACTCATTCAGGTAAGCCACCCCTCCCCCCCACCTGCACACCTGGAGGTGAACACCTCCCACTGAACCGAACCGGGTCTGTGTTCTGACCCACAGTGCAGGTGTCATGCTGGAGCAGGTGTTGTAGTGAAATGTGTGATCTGTCAAAGTGACGCCTCCATTAAAATATCTCTTTAATCTGATTTAATGTTTAAAAACTCAAACTGAGCGAAACAAAACTTCACAAAAACACCTTCAGCCTGTTTCTGAGACAGAAAAAAAAAACACTTCAAGCACCTAAATGCACCACTCTGTTAGTAAAATATACTCACACAAGAGTTACTAAACTCTTGTGTGAGTATATTTTACTAACACAAGAGAGTTGTGACCCCTAAACTCTTGTGTGAGTATATTTTACTAACATGAGTTTAGGGGTCACAACTCTCTTGTGGCGTTCCACAGGGTTCAATCCTGGGGCCCCTCCTTTTCCTTCTCTACATCGGCCCCCTAAGCCAGATCATTGACAGTTTTCATGTCTCCTATCACTTCTACGCCGATGACCTGCAGTTCTACTGCTCTTGTAACGAGTCAAGTCCCCACAAGCTGATCTCTTAGACTGGATCACAGACGTAAACAAACGTCTCTCTGACAACCTGCTGCTCCAGAAACTGATCCTGGCACCTGAAGATAAGATCCCTCAGATAAAAAAACAACTGGGGCCGACTGTTACAAAGAGCGTATGAAATCTGGGAGTCAGTTTTGATTCAGACCTGTCACTAAAACACATCAAAAATCTAGTTACCTCGTGCTATTTTCAACGTAATATCTCTAAACTTCGCCCCCTCCTGCCTGCCTCTGACCTGGAAATGGTAATCCATGTCTTTTATCTCAACTCGTCTTTACTGTAACAGTTCACCTGCTTAAATCAGAAACAATTAAACCGACTCAAACATGTTCAAAACTCTGCTGCTGGACTTTTAACTAGAACATCTAAATCCTCTCACATCAGCCCTGTATCATCAGACCTCCACTGACTACCTGTACACTTCAGACTCAAGTTCAAAATCCTGGTTCTCACTTTTAGAGCTCTACACGGCCAAGAGCCGAACTACACTCACCGGCCACTTTATTAGGTACACCACGCTAGTAATGGGTTGGGACCCCCTTTTGCCTTCAGAACTGCCTCAATTC
>NW_013952612.1:903684-910975 GCF_001266775.1 Austrofundulus limnaeus
TACTTACTTACTTACGGTACTTACTTACTTACGGTACGTACTTACGGTACTTACTTACTTACTTACATACATACTTACATACTTACATACTTACGGTACTTACTTACTTACGGTACTTACTTACTTACGGTACTTACTTACTTACGGTACGTACTTACGGTACTTACTTACTTACTTACATACATACTTACATACTTACTTACTTACGGTACTTACTTACTTACGGTACTTACTTACTTACGGTACTTACTTACTTACGGTACGTACTTACGGTACTTACTTACTTACTTACTTACATACATACATACATACATACTTACATACTTACTTACGGTACTTACTTACTTACGGTACTTACTTACTTATGGTACTTAATTACTTACGGTACTTACTTACTTGCTTACAAACATACATACATACATACTTACATACATACATACTTACTTACGGTACTTACTTACATACATACATACATACATACTTATTTACTTACAGTACTTACGTACTTAGAACCTGTCACTGGTTGCCACGGTGTTCCCGCCTTTTTCCAAGGAGAGGGCGGGGCAACGGAAAACACCAACCCGAGACAAACGGTCGCTGCGCGAAAAGTAGGATTTATACTGAAAAAACTCTTGATCCACAAACGGCAGGAGGTTCTTACCTTACCCTTTGTTTGTTTCTTTGTTTCTACTGTGTTTAATATTGGAGATATAACAAGAAAAATCTTAAAATGCTTTAATTCTTACCCATGTAGCAACTTCGGCTAACATTTTAGCAGCTCAAAATTACAGGAAGAAAAACCTGAACAGCCATAAACACAAAATATCTASAATTAGTAAAAGTAAGTAAATAATGAGTTGTTAAAGAAACACTTAGAACAATACCAAAAATGTAAAATTAACAAAAACAGTAGTGAAAAATTAAAGAAAGGAAACTGCTGTTAAAGATAAAAGTTGCGAAACCATGTGTAAATTTGCTAAACTACAGCTAAAAGCTAAAGTTGGCAAGACCATCATTAAAAGCTTAAATCAGCAAAACAGCAGCTAAAAGCTAAACAAAATGTCATTAGATAAAAATAGATCAGGATTTGTTGAAGTAGATTTCAAAGAGAGCAATTCTTTTGAAGACATTTTAAAAAGCATAAAAAGTTACAAATATCTGATTCCTGATCAAACCAAACATTTTTAAGGGTTAAAACCAGTGGTAGGAACAATTCCACTAATCTGCTAATATCAGAACTAGCTTCTCATTTAGCAGATTAGCTTTTGTGCTAACTTAGCGGAACGTTTAGCTGCCACTGAATTAGTTTCTGCTAGTTTTGAGCCCACTAAAAACTCACAAGTGTTAAACTATTTTTATGCTGTTTATTCTGAATTAAACAAAAACTATCCCCTCCTACAAGGAGTCGTGGACGTGTCAGGCACCGTGTGTGTAGCATGTAGCTTCTTTAGCAGCTAAGCTCCAAGTTAAGAGTGTCAAAAACAAATGAAATAACTAATTTATGTGTGGTAGAGAAAGTATTTGCTATTTGTTGTTTGACTAAATTCAAACAGTATTTAGTGAACTATGAACTTGATTGAAGGAATGCTTTTATTCTGAAAGGATTAAACTGGAAGTGTCACAAGTTAGAAAGAGCTATGACTTATGAACCATTTAAAACCTAGCATGTTTGTGTCAGTCCTAACAGTATTCATCTAGTAGGAGGCAAAGACTGATACTGGCATTAACACAGCTAAGATTCTTGTTTAGCAGATCAGCATTTTGCAGCCAAGATTCTTGTTAGTGGATTAGCACTAACACAGCTAAGATTCTTGTTTAGCAGATCAGCATTATGCAGCTAAGATTCTTGTTTAGCAGATTAGCATTATGCAGCTAAGATTCTTGTTTAGCTGATTAGCATTAATGCAGCTAAGATTCTTGTTTAACAGATTAGCATTATGCAGCCAAGATTCTTGTTAGTGGATTAACATTAACACAGCTAAGATTCTTGTTTAACAGATTAGCATTATGCAGCCAAGATTCTTGTTAGCAGATTAGCATTAACACAGCTAAGATTCTTGTTTAGCAGATTAGCATTAATGCAGCTAAGATTCTTGTTAGTGGATTAGCATTAACACAGCTAACATTCTTGTTTAACAGATTAGCATTAATGCAGATAAGATTCTTGTTTAACAGATTAGCATTAATGCAGCTAAGATTCTTGTTAGCAGATTAGCATTAACGCAGCTAACATTCTTGTTTAGCAGATTAGCATCAATGCTGCTAAGACTCTTGTTTAGTGCATTAGCATTGGCTCAGCTAAGACTCTTGTTAGTGGATTAGCATTAACACAGCTAAGATTCTTGTTAGCAGATTAGCATTAACGCAGCTAACATTCTTGTTTAGCAGATTAGCATTAACACAGCTAAGACTCTTGTTAGTGGATTAGCATTAACACAGCTAAGACTCTTGTTTAGCAGATTAACATTAGCTCAGCTAAGACTCTTGTTAGTGAATTAGTGTTTATTAAACCTAACTTTTGGTTAGCGGTTCGGTTTAGTTAAAAAAGTTATAGTTCTGGTTCTGTTCCTGCAGACTGCAGCATGGAGCGATCCGGCAGCATCCAGCTGGACATTCCTGACTTCAGTAACTCGGTCCTGACTCACCTGAACCAGCTGCGGGTCCAGGGCCGTCTATGCGACATCGTGGTCAACGTTCAGGGCCAGAGTTTCCGCGCGCACAAGGTGGTCCTCGCTGCCAGCTCGCCTTACTTCCGCGACCACATGTCTCTTAGCCAGATGAGCACGGTGTCGCTGACGGTGATCCGGAACCCGTCGGTGTTCGAGCAGCTGCTGTCCTTCTGCTACACGGGCCGCCTCTGCCTGCAGCTCGCCGACATCATCAGCTACCTGACCGCCGCCAGCTTCCTGCAGATGCAGCACATCATCGACCGCTGCACCCAGATCCTGGAGGGCATCCACCTGAAGATCAGCCTGGCCGACCTGGACGAGGGGTCCCGGGAGGAGGAGGCGGGCCGGGGGTCCAGGAGCAGCAGGACCCTAGAGGCCGTGGTGCGAGGAKGGGGTCAGCACGGGAGTCTGCGGCTGCTCGGCCCGCGTGGTGGCGCCGAGCCGTGCGAGGTGGTCAGCCCGGCAGAGGAGCCGCTCAGCCCGCCGCCGACCGTCGAGCACAGTGGTCTGGAAGGGTCCGGGGCCACCAGCAGCCGCCAGGGCAAAGAGCCCATCCTCCGCATAAACCGGGCGGGGCAGTGGTACGTGGAGACCAGCAGCGAGCCGGACCGGACCGACAGCGCCGAAGAGGGGGTGGACGGAGTCCGGATCAAGACGGAGAGGATGGAGGACTGGATCGGAGCCGGGGAGCAGCAGGAGGAGGGGGGCCCGATGGAGGAGGGGGCCACAGTCATGATCGACACGTCGGGGCGCAGCACGGTGGTGACGGCGCCGCTGGGAACCCGCCGCGTGCAGCCGTCCTCCAGCTTCAGCGAGACGGACAGGTGAGTTCCCCGGTAGCTCCGGGTTCCTCCTGCCGGTCCGGACCCGTCTGAAGGTGTCTGTTTCTCAGGTTCAGTCCCACCGGCAGCGTGGTGGTCCTCACGGAGCGCCAGAGAGCCAAGAGCGAGTCTCCGAGCAGAGCTGACGAGCTGCGGCAGCCGAACTCGCAGGTAAAAACTGGACCTTCACTCATGACGTCACACACATCATAAATGATCCGTGGCTCGCTCAAAAGATCAGACTGAAGGTCTAGGTTCTAGAACACGAGTCGTTCATGGTTCTGCAGAGAGTTGGTGTTAAAACCAGAACAGAAAAACACCTTTCTAGATGAATCACAGGTAAGTTCAGTTTAAAGGTTGTCTGGAGGGTCGAGGGCTTCAACAGGCTTAAAAAGCGACAGGAATTTTTGTGTTTTTACTAGGGATGTCCCAATAMCACTTTTTCACTTCCGATACGATACCGATATTGACCCGTTACCAAAACAGTACAAGTCACACACTTTTACCTCATTTGTAATGTAAAATCTTAGAAAAGTCTTGATCAAGTCAAACAGTGAAAAAGAGTAGGTATGAGAAGAACTGACCCATTTATTTTTAACCAATGGATGACATACATTTTAAACTGAAGAACATTATACAATTTAATAAATAAAATTAATTACAATACCCTGAAAAAAAATAACATAATAAAAACAAAATGAACTTTTAAAGTATAAAATAATTCAAAATCACTCCAGTTATTTATTTTTTTTTACCATCTGTCAGCCTGGTGCTGCTTTATGGTGGGAATAACTGAAGGTGGGGACAAAACAAAACCCCACATTATTGTCTGTTCAAAGTTAAGAGTCCACAGCTACAATTTTACTGACTGTAACTAAAACAACGTGATCATTGATAGATAGATAGATCTTTATTTGCCATTTGTGCATATACAGCAGTTTATACACACTGGAATTCTTGTGTGGGCATCTCTCCTAGTCACAGTATAGATGACAGAACAGTAATGATAGAAAAAATATTATAAGGTCTAAGAAAACAGTATAAGAACAATAAAAAAGTAAAAAAATGAAAGTATATATATATAGATATAGATATAGATATATATATATCTATATCCTACCAATGGCTGGAAAAAGCTGGACTCAAGGACAGCACAGAGGCACTTATCCTAGCTGCACAGGAACAGGCCCTAAACACCAGAGCAATAGAGGCTCAGATCTACCACACCAGACAAGACCCAAGGTGTAGGTTGTGCAAGGAGGCCCCTGAGACAGTCCAGCACAGAACAGCAGGGTGCAAGACGCTGGCAGGGAAAGCATACATGGAGCGACATAACCAAGTGGCGGGCATAGTGTACAGGAACATCTGTGCAGAATATGGACTGGAAGCCCCGAGATCGAAGTGGGGAACACCCCCAAAGGTGGTGGAGAATGACCGAGCTAAGATCCTGTGGGACTTCCAGATCCAGACAGACAAGATGGTAATGGCGAACCAACCGGACATTGTGGTGGTGGATAAAGAACAGAGGAAAGCCGTTGTGGTGGATGTCGCAATACCAAGTGACCACAACATCAGGAAAAAGGAGCATGAAAAACTGGAGAAATACCAGGGCCTCAGAGAGGAACTGGAAAAGACCTGGAAGGTGAAGACCACAGTGGTGCCTGTGGTCATCGGGGCCCTCGGGGCAGTCACCCCCAAACTGGAGCAGTGGCTAAAACAGATCCCAGGAACAACATCAGACATCTCAGTCCAAAAATGTGCAGTTCTAGGCACAGCTAAGATACCGCGCAGAACCCTCAAGCTCCCAGGCCTCTGGTAGAGGACCCGAGCTCAGAGGGTGAAAGAGACCACCCGCGGAGGGTGAGAAGGGAATTTTTTTTTATATATATATATATATATATATATATATATTTACACATAAGCACACTAAAAAAGAATAAAAAATTTAAAAGATAAATTTCAGCACAGTAGATGKTGTGGCACAATAGCAGCACAACAGTACAATCAGTGTGTYAAATGYAGGGCCTGTATGCAACTTAGCAGCATTTYACATTTCTTAGGGATGAATGAATAAATTCATTGCACTTAATCTTCACTAAAACAAGTGGGTAAATAGATTAAACATCACTCTACAAACAAGAGCAAAAATTAATAGTAAGAATCAGTCAGTTAATTATTAATACCTTCTACAGTCTGAGCATCATGTGGAGATTAGCCTCTCTCTCCTGCAGGGAGCAGTTTTTATCACTGCTCTCATCATGTCACTCGTATTCCAAAACAAAATCTGTGCTCTTCCTTTCTTCTGTCCATCAATCCCAGAGATAATCCACGGGCAACATTCTGCTGAAGTCAAAACCGTAAAAAGCGTGCTGTCCTCGCTTCTGCCTGCTAGAACCACCGGAGTGAGAGGAGGTTCTGCTCGGTTGGAATCATGGAGACACTTTTGGACCGAGGCTGAACCGAGCCGAACCACAAAGTTGCTGCCAGGGTGGAGAGTAGTTGTCGCTCCGGTTTAAAACGTTCACGGTTCTGTGTTCCCACAGAAAACTTGTAMRTGACAACTTTGMMCTTAGCTGCAACTCTGTTTCYGATGAAAATAGAAAGTTCTGCCGACATTCTTGCTAACTTGTTAGCGCAGCATATTGTTGTGATCACGTGAGCGCTACATGCTGGATCCAAGCTCTGCTGGACAGAAACACTGGAGCGGAGTCAGTGGACTGCTGGAACGTACAGCTAATATCGGAGCGCTTATATCGGACATTTTTTATGCAGGCCGATAAAATCTGATACTCAATTTTTGGCTGATATCGGACCGTTATCAGATATCAATATCGGATCGGGACACCCCTAGTTTTTACAGTGTTTTGTAGCTTCGCTTGCTGCATCTATTTTCTTTGTATTTTCACTCGAGCCACCTCTACTGCACCATTTAAAGAAAAAATAATAATGTTTATAATATGTGTAAATATGATATTATCACCGTATGTGTGACTGACTGCAGTAGATCACTGTATGAGGCTAGCATAGATGCTAGGAGTAAAGCTAGCAGTATGCTACAGTAAAAACTAAAAGGTTTAATGTACCTGTTTATCAACAGAAAGTGCAGGGGAAGGATCCAGGTGGTCCGGTGATGGTCTTACTTTTATAAAATGTTTGGAGCCTTGGTTGCACTTTTTTCTGGTCAAATTCAACTCAGTCACTGGATGTCTCACTGCAGAGAACTCTACTTGAAAACAGACCATTTTAGCCATAACTCGAGACAGGAAGGGGCTAGCTGCATGAAACTTGAACGCCATACATTTGGAAAGATGTTTAACAATTCGGCTTGGCCAAAAAAGCTCTGACCTACCTGTAAAAAAAAAAATCACTGTTTTTAATCGGAGTGATAAAATCAGTGTTATTTGGCCAAAAGCCACCATAAGTATCTCTGTAAAACCTTTATAATCACAGAGTGACGTCATTCAACTCATTTATGGACTTATGTCTGTGTTTCGTTTACAAAAATGAACGTTTAATTATGAAGAAAGGCCAGGCAGGGGAATATCCCCCTCTGGTGGTGAAACAGATCATTTCCTGAATCCCAAACCTCAGCGAGAACTCCGCCCCCTCATTTGCATATTGGTCCATGAAATTAAACGCCATGAAATGGTAAAACAGCCTGAAATAGTAAAATGGAATGAAATAAAAAAGGGAGTTCAAAATAAAAGTCCATGAAATATATAAAGTAGCTTTACAAAATAAAAGTGTCAAAAAATAAAACCACAATATGTATTAAATACATAAATAAATAAATAAATAAAT
>NW_013952612.1:911871-915128 GCF_001266775.1 Austrofundulus limnaeus
ATTGTATTTTGACTAAAACGGCAGTCCATATGGACGAACGTCCACATCTTTTTTTTTTTTAAATAATCTCTGTGGGTAACAATACATAAAAAAACATTTTTTTTCTCAGACAATTGGGTGTTAAAAACTACAGTTGTTAAAGCTTCGCTCTGCGTGACGTGCAGCGAGAGGAGGAAATGATCCTGCGACACGACGTAACTTTTCTACAGCAGGAGGAGGAAATGATCCTGCGACACGACGTAACTTTTCTACAGCGGGAGGAGGAAATTTAGAGGATTTATCCTCACTATACGTGTTTTAAAATGCTACAATTTCTTCATTATATTTCAAACTCCTGCTCTGTTGTCTCTTCACTCACAGCCTTGTTCACACAGGTGTGATGACGTAATAATGATAGAACAGTAGAGTATAAATTTTTACTGCAGGCCAACTTCATATGGTTTCTACAGTCTACCACATATACAGCGCAGCCCTGTTACTAATTACAAAAAACTAAAGTATAACAGAGTGTACTATCATCACAATACTTATTTCAAAAGTGTAATTCTTATGAATTTTGAAGACTTTCTAAATACAATTTAAATGTAATTTTTTTTACAAAATAGTACACTTAAATTATACTGATAAAGCACGTTATTAGTACATAAAACACTATACGTAAAGTGTACAAAGTAAAACATAATGGTACACTTAATACACTTCAAATTATGATTTTCTACAATTTAATTACAACTAAAATGTGTTTAATACAAAATTAGTCGTTTCAAAATAGCCTGTTTGAAGTAGCTGATTATTAGTGCGCTGTATGTTAAGATTGAGTATACATGAATATTTATTGTTCACAAGGGAAAATAAGGTTTGTTAGCTTGTTTTCTATTTTGAGGTTAATGCAGACAGAAAATGAGAGGAATTAATGAGGAATTAAAGATATTAAATATTAAATAACGTTGGGCATGTTGCTCAGTTTGTTTTCTAATCACAATTTTTTTCGTTAATTTGATTTTTGAGTAAAAACAAAGTGTAAGTTTCACAGATGCTCAGCTTAAATTCTCGTGTTGTTTTTTTGTCTGAAAGGCCCGGCGAGGTCCGAACGAACCCTGAGCAGCTTCTGATTTGTTGCGTTTGCTCTGGTTTTCTCCTGGTCTGAAGCTGAAGTTGAGTTTTTTTCTGCCTGTCAGGGGGAGGAGCACGCAGCGTTCGACATGGGCGGCTACGAGGAGTACCTGAGGGAGCAGGTAGGAGACCGCTGGTTCCGCTACAACCCCCGGCTGACCTGCATCTACTGCTGCAAGTCCTTCAACCAGAAGGGCAGCCTGGACCGCCACATGCGCCTGCACATGGGCATCACGCCGTTCGTCTGTCGCATCTGTGGCAAGAAGTACACCCGCAAAGACCAGCTGGAGTACCACATCCGCAAGCACACAGGCAACAAGCCCTTCCACTGCCACGTCTGCGGGAAGAGCTTCCCCTTCCAGGCCATCCTCAACCAACACTTCCGCAAGAACCACCCGGGCTGCGCCCCCCAGGAGGCCCACAGCGCCTCCCCCGAGACCACCACCGCCTCCGTCACGTCCAGGGGCGGTCCGAGCCAAGAGGCCTCCCCGAGCCAAGAGGAGCCCGAAGGAGGGGGAGGCGGGAGCGGCAACGGCGGAGGCCCGTACGGAGAGGGTCCTCAGACCTCCGTGTCCACCACGGGGCCCGACTGACCTCAGCGACAGGAAGTGGGCGGGGCTAAGTCTGATCCTGTTGTACCTGAAAGCATCAGGAAACGTTCTAACAACAAACACCTCAGAGTCTAAACTGAGATTTTTTATTTTTTATTTTTTCCGCTTTAAACCGCATCTACCTTCAGTAAGCAAACCGGACAGATTAAGCTAAATGAAGAAAACGCCACACACTCTCCAACAACCTCGTTTACACCACACACACTCCAACAACCTCGTTTACACCACACACACACTCCAACAACCTCGTTTACACCACACACACACTCCAGTGGTTCTCCTTCTGCCTCCGTCAGGTTTTCTGTTCGGCATTTCTACTTTTATATTTACTGGTTCACAAAAGCAGCGTCGCTACAGAAGACTTTGCCAAAATCCTCAGTGCCAGTTTGCCGGTTCAGATCCTTTGTATTTGCCTTGAGACAATCCGGAGCAGTCAGGTTAATAATAATTATTTACACTCGTTAAGTGCCACAGTGGCAAAGATCTCATTAAAACAGAAAATATAAACGTTAAATTCCAGTGTGATTGGAGTTTATTTTTGTCAAATATAGGAGTCATAAAACACAAGCTTACACTACATTCTTTAAAATTACATTATACGATAAACAGTCAGTAAAACTACCAACACAAGCTGGTTTATGTTATTTTTATTATTTTAAACTTTGTTAAAACTTGACAAACGTTCTCAGAGTCTAAGCTGGCTTTAAGTATTTTATCTTGTTGGAAGTTGAAACTAGTTTTATCATTTAACTTTATGCAGAGAAAGCTATTTCTACATATTCTCCASAAATTTTCAATTTGGCAACAAATTCTTGTCTTTTTCCAAACAGGAATTCAAATTTGTAAATAATGAGTAAAATACAAGTTTTCCTAAATAAAAAGCAAGAAAAACATTTTTGATAATAATTATATATTGATGGTCTACGGCCCCGTCTACACCACTCTAAATGTTTTTATTTAAACTGATGTTGTTTTTCTTTGTTTTAGTTTAACAAACATGCAGTAATACACCTGTGATGCCACTAGGTGGCGATAATGCACATGTTAACATGTCAAAAAATAAGGTAAAAATATTTTCTTTGTTTTTTTTCCTTTTTAAATTATTATTTAAGTTCAGTTATAAACCGTTTTAGCTGATATAGTTTTAAGCAACCAAATCAGGATAACATGAGACGGAAAAAAATAGTTGCCATATACTATTGTTGTTTTCTTTTTTTTTTATAAATAGCAACGGTGAGCCCATTGTCATTATTTATTAAAGATCTTAACTTTGAGACGTGTTTTTAAAATATTAATTATATATAATGTATTATTATATATAAAATTATTCTTAATTTGTATTTGAATGGAAAGTTTTTAAAAAATATCCGGTGAAATACAGGTGAGGCCTAATTATTTAAATCTCAAGTATCCTCTAATTTAGAATTTACATTATTTTTAAATAAAACCGCACACAAAAATTCAAATTATTAGCTGTTCATCTTTGTTTACAAGGAAGCAAAATTACTTTTTGCTCTTATTATACATTGTAAT
>NW_013952612.1:916995-918598 GCF_001266775.1 Austrofundulus limnaeus
CCCTGTGGGTCATCAGAGGTTCTGGTCCCTGTGGGTCATCAGAGGTTCTGGTCCCTGTGGGTCATCAGAGGTTCTGGTCCCTGTGGGTCATCAGAGGTTCTGGTTCTGGTCCCTGTGGGTCATCAGAAGAGTTTTGGGAGCTGCCTCAGGCGGCTCAGGTCCAGGAGGTTCCCCACAGACCCCTCCGGTTCTCGGACCACCGGGGGCCTCCCGTTGGACCGGTTCTCCTTGTCGCCGGCTAGAAGCTGCCTTTTGGGGCGGAGCTCTGGGATCAGCTGACTCTGTGGGAGGAGCTTCAGGTTCAGGGTGTCCGTCAGCGGCTGCCGGGCCTCGGGAACCTGGTCCTGCTCCTCGTCCTCCTGGATCAGACCATACCTCCTCATGTACTTCCTGGTTGCCAGAGACATGTTGCTGGGCGACAGGAGGGAGTCTCCAGAGGAGAAGGGGGCGGGGACACTGTGGGGGGCGTGGCCTCCCAGGGCCAGCCTGCTGAGCTGTGAGTGGCTCAGGTAGCGCAGGGCGATGGCGTTGGCCTCCAGGCTCAGGTCCACGCTGCCCGCCGCCGCCGGGTCGACGYTCGCCAACGTGCTGACAAACAGAGCAGAACCCGGGTCAGAACCAGGCCGTGGGCCGGTACCGGTCAGGTGGGAGGGAGGAAGTTCTGTTTACCTGGCGTTCTCCACGGCCCGGGTCCGGTTCTCGTCCATCAGGTGGTCCTGGTCCACGGAGACGCCGAGCTGCTGCAGCTGCCTGAGCGTGGCTCGGACCACCGGGTCTCGGAGCACCGGGTCTCGGAGCACCGGGTCTCGGACCACTGGGTCTCGGACCACTGGGTCTCGGAGCACCGGGTCTCGGACCACCGGGTCTCGGACCACCGGGTCTCGGACCACCGGGTCTCCGAGCACCGGGTCTTGGACCACCGGGTTGCACTCAGAACTCTTCTTCTTCTGTTTCCTGTTGGACGAGGAGCCGGAGGAGTTCTGGGACCGGTCGGAGACAGACAGGCTGGACCTCCTGGACCGGTCCTCCACTTCCTGTTTCCTGTCGGACTCCTGCAGACGGCTGTGGAGCTGAGTCTGAAACAGAACCAGAACCAGGTGAGTGGACCCGCTCCTACCTGCTCCTGACAGACAAGGAGTGTTCTGGTACCATCAGGTTCTGGTAGAAGCTCTCCTGCTGGTCCGGAGGTCCGTACATGCTGACGCTTTCTCCCAGAACCGGACTCTGCAGACCGCTGAGGACCAGAACAGTCCAGCTTTAAGAACAATCACAGAACCCGGCAGAACCTTCAGGGGGGGTCTCGTCTCACCTGAGTGGACCGGGGGAGGAGCACGGCGCCGCCCGACCCGCGTCGTGTGATGAAGACGAGGGGCTCGTGGAGGACGAAGGCAGGGGTCCGGGGCTCGGCCGGTCCTCCTCATGGGGGGCCGGTTCTGGCTCGTTCCCCCAGAACAAACTGGCACCTGGAAACGACAGAGCGGTGAGGAAATGGGCGGAGCCAAACGACTCCTTTTAGGCAGCGAGGAGGAGAGGAGAGGAGGAGAGGAGGAGGGGAGGGGAGGAGAGGAGAGGAGAGGAGGAGAGGAGGAGGGGAGGGGAGGAG
>NW_013952612.1:920991-936628 GCF_001266775.1 Austrofundulus limnaeus
GTGTTAGTTGAAGCGAGGAGGTCAGAGGAGGAACAGGTGAGCAGCTGGAGGAGGGAGGAAGAGCCTTCTGATGTAAGAGAGGAAGAGTGAGATGGGAGCCAGAAGGAGGCGGAGTTTGCTGATGGGAGGAGGGAGGAGGAGCAGAGTGTCGACTGGAAAAAGGAGGTGTTTGTTGGTGAGAGGAGGCTGGAGGAAGAGGAAGAGTAGATGGATGGTTGTTGGAAGGAGGAAGATAATGTAAAGGAGGAGGAGGAGCAGTGTGATGGGAGCCAGGAGGCGGAGTCTGTTGGTGAGAGGAGACAAAAGGAGGCGGAGTCTGTTGATAGGAAGAAACAGCAGGAGGCGGAGTCTGATGGTGAGAGGAGATAGAAGGAGGCGGAGTCTGATGGTGAGAGGAGACAAAAGGAGGCGGAGTCTGATGGTGAGAGGAGACAAAAGGAGGCGGAGTCTGTTGATAGGAAGAAACAGCAGGAGGCGGAGTTTGTTGGTGAGAGGAGACAGAAGGAGGCGGAGTCTGTTGGTGAGAGGAGACAAAAGGAGGCGGAGTCTGTTGGTGAGAGGAGACAAAAGGAGGTGGAGTCTGTTGGTAAGAGGAGACAGAAGGAGGCGGAGTCTGTTGGTGAGAGGAGACAGAAGGAGGCGGAGTCTGTTGGTGAGAGGAGACAGAAGGAGGCGGGGTCTGCTGATGGAAGACAGGTGCAGGAGGAGGAGCAGGGAGGAGCTGCAGGGAGGAGTAAATGGGCGTGCAGTTGTAGGCGTGGGAGGAGCAGCAGGAGCATGGCTGCTGCAGGTTGGAGTTCGGGGTGCTGTGGAGGTGAGGAGGAGGAGGTTTGGGGGCTGACGAGGAGGCGGAGCTCGGCGGGGCAGCAGCTGGAGGAGGCCTGTGGGCGGAGCCAGGGTCCTGGGCTGGGCCGTGATTGGAGGAGAAGCTGCCATCAATCAGCAGGGAGAGCTCAGGAACAGACGGCTGAATCCTGCGAGCCTGAAAACACAAACAAACAACGTTTACCTGGAGGGGGCGGAGCCTAAGCTTCAGGTCATTTCTCTTCTTCATGTGGAATATCTCAAATCTACTTAATACTTTAATCAAAGTTTTTATTGGATGTTCAGTGAAATAACTTTATGTGTGGAGAGTGGGGGGGCAAAAAGCTGGAAATGTTTTAATTATCATAAGGAGCACAAGTTTGCTGAACTCAGTGGAAAATATTTAATAGCTACAAAAAATTTGTATTTATCTTAGAAAAGCTAACTTTAGCTAATAGCAGCTAAACATAAGCCAAAATTTCAGCAAATAGCTGAATATAGCAGAAACATACAGCATCTCTAAGAAACCTAAATATCACAAAGTAGAAGAAAAAAACAACAACAGAAGAATAGTGAAAAAAAGCTGAATTTTAGATGAAATAGCAGAAAAAAGCTAACATTACTAAAATAGTAGCTAAAATTAGCACAAGAACATGAAGAAAAGCAGAACCAGAACAACATGTGAGGTTCTTTAAAGATTTAGAAACATTTTAAAAGAGTTTAAGGTTGTTGAAAACAGCTCYGTTCATTTTCAATGAKAAAAAAGTGAAATAAGTAAAAAAGTATAAAAAGCTGAAACACTAAAAGTCACAGCCGGCCTCACATGAGCCGAAYGTTTTCATYATGAATTGTTGAAATAACAGAAAAATTATGGAACGAGTCAGAAGATGAAAAACCTACGGAAGAAATAAAACGATCTCAATGCGTGAATGAATGAATGTGAATGAATGAATGTGAATGAATGAATGTGAAGCGTCTCAAACAGTTTCAGACCCAGCGGGACTCTAACCTGCGGCACCGGAGGGTGGGGGTTTGGAGACGGTCGAGGAGAGAAGTCTTCGTCCTCGACGCCGGAGTCCTGGTCGCTGACGGAGGGAGGAGCGGCAGGAGGAGGAGTTCTGAGGACAGAATCACAGAAACATGACGGTCCGGTCCAGAACCACTTCCTGTGGGGGTCTCTGTAAAACTCCAGACCTGCTGAAGGACTCCTGAGCCGCTCTGAAGACCTCAGCCCGTCTGCTGCGATCCTCTGGACCCAGCTCGCAGGTTAGAACCCGGCCGTCCAGCGGCGCCACCTGCTGACGACACGAGTCCACATTCAGCCCGTCATCAGAGTCRGAACCCTGAAACCCAGAACCAACCGGTACCTGCAGGTAAAGTCTGCCCGACTGGGCGCCGCCCAGCAGCTGGAAGTCCAGCTGTGGTCCCGGTCCAGATCCTGGTCTGGACCCCCGACACTGGAAGAACTGAGGGGCTCTGTGGGTGGAGCCGAACAGAACCAGGAGGAAACAGCCGCTCTCTGACAGAACCCTGAAACACAAGAACCTTCAAAGCCGAGAAACGTTCTCCAACTTCCTGCTTCCTCTGCCTCTGAGCCTCACCTGTCCTGGAGGGCGGAGCTAAACAGGAACCTCAGACAGCAGGCCCACACCTGAGGGTTGTAGACGTGCGTGACCCCGCTCAGCCAGCTGGAAGCAGACACACATGTTGGGACGTGTTCAGGTGTCAAAACAGCTGGAGGACTTCCTGCGGGACTTACAGGCCGACCAGCGGCAGGCCGGAGGCTTTAGGGTCCGACTCCAGCAGGAGGACCAGTTTCCTGGTCTGGTCCATGGTCAGGAACCTGTCGGGAACAGAAACACGTCAGTAACGTGTAACGCTGATCAGGAGGCGGAGCCGGCGGCGCCTCACCCTCGCTGGCGGGCGGCGTGCTGCGGCGGGCGGCCCGCGCCGGTCAGACTCCTCAGCAGGGCGGTGGGGACGACGGGGACGGCTCGGACCGGCTGGACGTCCACGCCGGTGGCGGGACAGACGGCCGACCAGCCGAGGCTGAACGCCGCGGCGTCGGGGGCGGTCTGGGAGACGAGCAGGTGAGCCCTGAGCTTCAACAGGTGAGACAGATCCAGAGTCTGTCTGCTGCTCAGGGTCTGCTGCAGCGCCTGAGGGAACAGATGACATCATGGTTTGATGGTTTGAACGTTAACAAACAAACAAACAAAAACAAACATAACAAAACAAAACAAAAAAACAAATAAAACAAACAAAACTACAGAAAAACAAAAACAATACAAAAAACAAACTAAAAACAAAATAAAACAAAAAGAAAAACAAAATGAGGAACCTTGAAGCACTGATGAAGCTCCGCCTCTGATTGGACGACAGGCTCAGGCGTCACCTCGGACTGGGCCGAGAACAAACAGGGAACCGGGACGTCTCCGGGCAGCAGAGTGGACGGAACCCGGCCCGCGGACCCAGCCCGATCCCGACCCGGGTCGAAGCGGTCCAGAGTCACTACGACCCCCTCCTCATCTGGACCACAGAGGACACACGGSCGGACTCAGAACCTGACATCGGTCAACAAACCTGATCTCTGAGGGCCAACCCTCACCTGAGCTCACKGACGCCGATCCCAGGAAGAAGCAGAGGAGGCGGGGCTTGTTGCTGCGGCGGGCGTGGCGCTGCGCCAGGCGGAGGGCTTTTTCCAGGAGAACAACCCCGAGCTTCCTGCGAAGAAACGTTAACGTGGACTTTTAGCGGTCCTAAAACCTCCGGACCACCGTAGTCCCGGCAGAGGTGTGTTTACCTGTGAGAGCAGAGCTGGAGGCGGAGCTTCTCTCCTGCAGGGCTGCCGTCCCACAGAGCCGATCTGGATTTAGGAAAACTGAGCTGAGTGAAGGAGTTTCTGTGAAACAGCAGAAAAACTTTATTTTATTGTAAACGTCATTGAGAATACTAAAAAGCATTATAAAAGTATTATTATTATTATTAAAATGATTTATTTAAACCATTTTTCTGTTTAAAAATAATATTTTTTTAACTTGATTTTCAGTGAATCTGATCCAACTGAAGTCAAATATAATTTCTCATTATTTTATATAATATATATGGTGACAAATAAAAGTTTTGGATAATTTTTCAAAAGAACAAACATTCAATAACAAGTCTTTTCAGGCAGGTAAGAAAAAATAAATAACTTTTGGACGTAAAAACTTAACATTTGTTAATAATACCATCATGGTCTGTCCTGTGCAGAAAGACTAAACACTAAATTATTTCTTTATTAAAACCTCTGTAACTTTGCTCCAGGTCATTTTGGCAGCATGAATGTTTACAGGTGATGTCCACAGGTGGATTTATGGTTTCTGAGAGTTTTTAGTCTGATTCATAATGAAAACATTATTCAGGTGAGTGAAAATAAATAAATAATTATGTTCTCATCAATATGTCTAAAACCACAGCAGCTGTTTTAATATTTACACTTCTAATAAAATCTCCCAAGCGTTGCTTTATTTTCATACCAAGATTATGTAAGAAGTAGATTTTGAGCAAAAACATCARKAAAGRTGTTAAGTGTTTTTGTTGAAAACATTTTGGTTTGAACCCAAATCGTTTAAATGTTAAAGTGGCACAAACATCAGTAAATGATTTATTGTAGTTTTTATTTGATTAAACATGAATTAGCAGCGGGTGTAGACATGAAGTTTGACAGTTTATAAACCTTTAGTCTGATTAAAGTCACGTTTTAACAACAAACTTACCTTCCTCTCATGTTTTCCGGAGAGAAAACGTCCTGCAGGACTGCACCGGGCAGGGCCTGGAGGTTCACCGGGCAGCTCATCCCCGGTGAGGCCGACAGGACCGGAGCTGTGAGCGGCAGATAAACAACGGAGCTGCCGCTGAATGCTAACGTTAGCTTCCCCGGTTAGCCTCCCGCTCCGCATCGGCTCAAACTGTCCTCCTTCACAATCGGCACCAGAACCGACGCTGTGGGCGAGTTACTGAAAACCAGACGAACTCCGTAGTCGAACCGAACACATTCCCGTTTTTTATTAACAAACTAGATTTAAAAAAAGAGCAAAAGTTAAGCACAGTTTGATTATGGCGCTGTTTCCAGACTCCTGTGGCGGGGTAACTCAGCGGACCAATAGGAACGTGTGTTGCAGGCAGACTGACCAATGGCGTGCCGCGTTGTTTGCTCGTCATCTGTTGTTAGCTAGAAATTCCGTATTAGTGCTCGACACCGCCCCTGGAGGCCAAATAAAAGAAAAACACTGAATTTTTTCTCCCCTTTAATGTACTTCACATTACAATTTATAGAAAAAATAAACCCCAAAATGAACACTTTTACCAAAAAGGCTATTTTTTAAAAATAAGCTTCAGCCAGCTCTTGCTTTATTAGAGCCCATCTGAATAATTTGTATGTTCAGCCGGTTCCAGTACACTGAACCATTTCCTGAAACACACCGAGGAATTATTTATTAGCGTGTTACATGACACCAGAACAGAACCTGAAGGAGAGGAGTGGTGCAACTGTTAGGGCTAAGAGTTGATCTTATTATATATATAAACATTATAAAGAGTAAAATATAATTTATCTGTTTTTTTTTTTCTGGTCTTCTCATAAAATGAACCCTCCTGTAGTTCTTATTATGACACAATTAGACATGAAAAGTAGACAAACAGAAAGAAACAGAACTCGAATAACATTTACAAGAAGGTTCAGCTTATTTACAGCCTTGTTTATTTATTAATTTATCTGTGCCATTTCATAAATTAAAGATGATTGTTTTTGGTGGGGTTCTGGCTTGTTTTGTCCGGACAACGCCCACTTCTTGCTGAAAGAGAACAAAAAAAAGCTGTCTGCTTTCCCATTCAGACGCAAGCATCTTCGATCATAAACGATCTTTGATCATTGGAATCTCGGCCTTTGTTGTCGCGCTTTAGCCAATCGCCTTGCGGCTCTGAGAACGAACGCCCACAATTCCCAGCTCCGTCCAATCAGAGCTCGYCTCCAGCAGGAGTCCATTTCGGTGGACGGGGTATCCTGCTGGCAGCTGGCTGGAACCTGTTGCTCCGTAGTTCCGTGTTGTGCAATGGACGGGTGAGTTATCCCAGCGACTTCACACTCCTTTTAAATGTACCTTAGGGTTGTTTTCCCTCCACCCGTTAGAGCAGCGGCTTGATAGTTCCGCCGGAGGTTGTATTTGTCCCGCAGARCAGCYGCCTCTCTCGCTGCGAGACCAACTGTCGGAGAAGTTGTGTTTTGAGCTTGAAGCCGAGCTAGCAGAGTTAGCTTAGCCTCACACAGCGGGCCATTATCTACGGACACAACTCCTTAACACTCCTTAACGTCACGTCTTTAGCTTAACAAATACGTTTCGACTTCCAGAACACAGCTGAATGTCTGGTTTATTAATGAGTTGTTAAAAGACTGATCGAAACAGCGGATATAACTTTCATCACGATGTTTTCTCACGCACACCGTTTTCACCGAACAGTTCTCCATTAAATAAAAAACTAAGTTTTTGTTTTTAAACGTAACTTCGTCAAATTGTTTCTGTGCCGAATTGATTAGTTGCCTCTTCTGATGAGTTAAAGTGTGAAAGTTTTGTCTTTATTTGTTTTGTTACGTTTAAGAAAAATGGAGAAACTTTAAAATCAGGATAATGCACAGAGTTTGGTTTACAAGAYCGAAGCTGTAAACGGAAGTGATTAAAACTAAAACTGCAGAGGATTTTATAAAATAAATTTACAGAAAAATGCTGGTCTTAGTCTCAATTAGTTTTAAGTTTTCTCAGTTTTGGATGAAAACTTTAATAATGACTTGTTCTTAAATTTAATTTCAATACATTCTTTAATTTAACATCTAAAATAAGTGTTTTTACCTGAATACAGACATTGAATTATGCTGATGATAATAAATCAAGATTTTAAAATACAAATGGTTAAAGTTTGTTTTTAATATTTATCTTTTCTTAATGTTTACAAAGAAACAGGGACTTTTATATTTATTTGAGATAACTCTACTAAAAGTGACTTCATGAAAAAYAATATAACAGATGAACATTAACCAAACTAACGTTAAAGAACTAAAAATAAAATCAGGAATCAGTGTGAAGTTTTGACACAGTATTTTTGCCAAAGTGTTTTGCTTTTTTTGTTAGCATTTTGCTGCTTTTCAGCCTTAAGCTAACTCCTTGTTATAGTTAGCTTTTAGCTCGTCTTTTATTCTAATGATTTTTTTTACATGTTATTATTTTTAGATTTTTAGCTAGCTTTATGTTCTGTTTTTATACCTTTTTGCTAAATTTAGATTCAGCTAGCCTTTGAATAAAACAGAATAGAATAATCTTTATTGTTGTTGCACAGGCCTGAACATAGAAGGAGATGTAGGACTAGAGCTGCCAGAAACGATTATTTTTATAATCGATTAATCACCGATTATTTATTCGATTAGTCGACTAATCGGATCAWACGTTAATTGAATATAAAWCATACAGCTTATCACGTCAGAATGCAGCTGCTATTATATAACCATGGTTAGATTTTAGCTATATGCTAACTAAAAATATTTGCTGTGGAAGGTAAGTTCTGCTCTGCAGATATTACACAGGTTTCTCTTTCATTTTCTTAAAATGATCCCACACTTTGAGCTCTGTTGTCAGGTAGCCATGATACCAGAGCCTGTCTGTATAATGTCTTGTGACGTCCACGGCCTACCCCAGTTACCACTACTGTGCATGTGTGTCAAGGACAGAAAGGCAGATGTGGCAGTGGAAGGTGTCAAAACAGTTTGGAGAGAAAAACAAAGTAAAGAACAAAATAAAAGAAAACGATTAATCGATTATTAAATYAGTCATCGATTATTTTAATCAATTAGTCATCGATTAATCAATTAATCGTGGCAGCCCTATGTAGGACAACAGCTGTATACAGAGACAGTAGCTGTGTTTCCATTACAAATGTGCGCAAAACTTTCTCGATATTCTGTTAATGTCGAAAAAACACAGTTTCACAACTGCAGTGTTTCCATTAAGTAAKAAATGTTATTAAAGTCACGTGAATACGTTTGTTCTCATGATAAGTCATTACAAACATGGCGGCGATGGATGTAAACACATAGCATGTTGCTACCACGACACTAGCGCTCATCATCAGAGGAGACGTCGGCGTCTTTTATCGAGGCTTTCCAGAGACAAGTCCCTACTTGGGAGCGGCTACGTATGCTGTGTTTTTGGGAAAYTGTAGTCGGTGAGTTTACTATTTTATACTACTTCTGTGATATTACTACTACTTCTACTTCCTGTTATCTTCTTCATCATCGTCTTTTTCACCAGTAGAAACAGCCGGTTGTTGATCACGTGACTCCTGTGATGTGAAAAAAGTGTTTCCATTACAGTTTTGTGAAAAACACCAATTTCKATACGGCCGAAAAACCACCTCATCCTAGCGCAAAAACATTTTGTCGAAAAACACATTTTTTTCGAAATTGACGTGTTTCCTTTGAGCTAATTTTTTTTGAAATTCTAATTTGCACATTTTGATTGTCAGTGGAAACGCAGCTACTAATAATAAAGTAGTTATAGCTCTCAGGATGTTCAGCTGTTAATGCTCCTGTACCTTCTGCTGGAGGGCAGGTGCTGGCCGGGATGGAGGGGGTCCTGATCCCCCTGCAGCCTCTTCTTGCTCTCGTCTTGGTGGAGTTAGCGTACCACAGTGATGGCTGGGTGATATGGCTGAAAACATGTCGTGATATAAGCGTTTCATATCAATATCGGTAATTATTGGTTAGTTTAGACAGCATCGGCCTGACTCTTGTCGAATTTAAAATATCAGATTTTTCCTCTTTTGCCCACAATTTCCTCTCGAACTGTTGCACCGTTTTCTCCTTTCACTCCCGCTGTTCTTTTTTTRTTTTTAAGCCATTCTGAAGCACTCTAAAGAAACATGAAACAGATATGGCAWGCGTTACTCCACAGGTGTTTTGCCAGCGTGCCTTCTTTAGAATAGAATAAAAGAATAGAAACAGCCTTTATTGTCCTGCACAGGGAAATTCAGGTGTAGCAGCAGCAGCAGGTACGTACATCAATCCACAGAAACAGTATATTACTATGTGACGTCATCAACTGTAGCAATAATAATAGAATTAAAGATAGTAACAATAAAAAATATATATAGATCAAAATAAAAATAAGAAAAATAATTACTGTAACGGACTATCAAGATGAAATTAGATAAAAATGAAATACAAAAGAAAGATACTGTGCAGAAAAATACAAAATCATRTCATGACAGACTCATGATCCAGGTGCAGCATTTAGCTGTTGGGGCATCATAGTGACGCCCTCTTCAGTTTTCAGAAGCCTTATTTCAGTGTAAAAGCACCCTAAGTTAATTAATTTCATGTTAACCGTACAATGGTGGACTGGTTCGGCAAGCTAGTGTTTTATTGCCCAAACCTGCCAACAAGAGGGAGAAAACAACCCCTTTTTACACATTTCAAAATAAAGCGCATGGTTTTTTTTTTGTTTTTTTAGTGGGCATTTGTCTATCAAGAGCTTGAAKCTTTTATTTTGAAGGTGAATCTTAGTTTTCCTAGTGTTGTTTAGCTGAAAGGTTCTAGCTAATTTTATCAAAGTTATCAACCATTAGCAGTTAACAACCAGTGACATTATTGATTTTATATCAGATGTGTTAAAAATATTGTGTTTATCACGATATATGTCGTTATTCAATTATTGCCATCTCCAATAGAAATTCTTTGCTACATTTAGCTGGCCTTAAGCTACATTAAACTAGCCTTTTGCTACATCTTTCCTCTTTGATACTTTAGTTATTTAACCAGACTTTTGCTACACTAAGCTTTATTTAGCTTTTTGCTACACATAGCAAGCTAGTGCCACATTTAGGTACCTATTTGCTACATGTAGCTAGCCTTTAGCTGCTTTTAGCCTCCTTTAGCTCTAAGCTAGTGTTCTGTGCCTTTCAGTTGTAACAGCTCTGTGCTCAGCCTGTTTTAGCAGAAAATGTAAAACTTGTTAAATTTAATCTGCGTCATTAAAAAATGATTTTAAGATTATCTGTTAAAAAAAGCCGAAACAACAAACATCTTGTTCAATTTCATTGTACAGCTCTGTGCAATGAAACTATTCTATTCTATTCTGCTCTGTTCTATTCTGCTCTACTCTACTCTATTCTGCTCTATTCTACTCTACTCTACTCAAAGTATATTTCTGTGTTCAACATTGCTTCCTGCAGAAAAATAAACAGATTTTTTAGCTTTAATCAGCTAAAATGACTCTTTCAGCTGTTTTTATTTAGCGTCTGTAAACAGATTTCTGTAAATCTTTTTGAGCTTTTAATTTAAACTCTGGATGGGTTCCTGACTTGAAGAGGAAGCTGTCGGCTCTGGTGTTGAGCAGAAACAGGTTTGCGGTCCGGCTGTGGCCCGTTAGCCGTTTGTTTTAGCTCGGCTCGTGTCGCTGCACCCCTCCGTTCTGCCTCGGCTTGAGTCGGGAGGCGTCGGTGTTTGTCGTGTGAATATTTGTGCTTCGTCAGGACTCCTGTGAGCCCCGAGGGTCTTCCTCCTGCTGGTTTACGGCCTGCGTCAGCCTGAGCAGACGGTTTCAGGTCTGAAGTTAGTCTGGCAGACATTTTCCTCSTTTCTTCTTAAACTTGTTTCACTGAAATAAACACTTTTATGAAGGGTTTTAAATCATATTAACACATATAAAACTGTGTAACATTTGATTTTTTAAGGCCTAAAATCTGTTAAAACTCTTGTTATTTAGTGGACTTTAAAGGCCTTAAAGGGATAATTCACATCTTTTAAAGGGGAGTAAATATCTTACCTGCTGTAGATAGATTTTTGACTGTTGTCAGTTTTCAGTAAAAGTGTCCTGTAGTAGATTTTAAGATCTTATTTTATTAGTTTAAAGCTTATTTTAATATATAAATGTTTAGATTTAGTGCTTTTATTTTGTAACAATGTTGGTATTAGTGTTGGTTYTGTTTGGATCACATGCTCAAGTTGAAAATGGAGATGAACAGTGAAATTTAAAGCAGTTTTATTTTGTAGTATTAGTTTGTGTTATCAGTTTTGACACTGAACTCATATTTTGTCTGATTTTCTTTAAAAGCTGTATTTAATAGGAACGATCTTCATTGTTGTGGTTTAAGTTTTAAGACAAAGGAGGCAGGAAGTAGGCCTCAGGTGGATTTACCTGCAGCTGTGGATTCCACAGGTCTTCCTGAAGTGGTTTTGTTTTTTTCAACAGAATCTGTTTCGGTTTTAGTTCCGATCTGCTGCTTCTGAACTGGTTTTATTAAAAACCAGTTTGTCARTTTGTGTCTCTTCAGTAAAGACTTCATCCCTTCTCTGAGTTTCTGTGTATTTAAAGGTCAAAGTGTGATTTATAGAGGAGGTCAAAGGTCAGGAACAACAGTTGTCTGATAATTTATTAAACTTAACAACTTAAAACCAAAATAAAAACACTTTTTGCTTCTTTATTTTACCGTGCTGTTCTATAATAAATGTATTATGTTTGATTGTTTTTATTCTCACACAGAATAAACTCAGAACTCTCTGAAGTTCCTGTGGTGGTTTGGACCAAAGACCTGAAGTGTGCCGTGGTCTCGGTCGTGTTCAGAGCTGGTCCGGTCGCGTACCTGTCGTGGTCCGGTCACGTTCTCGTAGGTTCTGGAGGACGTGAAGGAGATTTTATTTTTATTTACAAACTGTCCTGGTTTGAACCCAAACGCCCCGTTAACCCTGGGATCGAATGTTTCGGCTGATTGTTGGTCCGGATCAAAACGGTTCTTTAATCTGGCCCGGTAAAGACTGGGTTCTTTAGTTCTGCCTCTGGCTTTTTGGTGCTGAAGTCAGAAACGCTCTGTGCTTTAGCTGTTTAACAGAATGTTCGGCTCATTCAGCCGATGGCTCCTGGGATCTTTTTGTTTTTGTAACTTTTTTAAATATTTAACTTTGTCAAATATTTTTGTTTCACTTCCTTCAGAAACATTTTTAAAAARATTTTTGTCATCTGCTACTTTTAGCCTTTAGCTAYCTACCTCTCATTATACTTAGCTTTTTGTTTTAATCTTTTTACTAACCTTTGCTACTAGATTTTAGCTACAATTTTGTTGCTTTGCCAAATGTTCAGCTGCCTTTGACTTAAGAATCCGTTAGCTTCTTTTTAGCTTTTAGCTACTGTTCTGCCAATTTTAGCTTTTTGGCTAGCCATTTGATACTTGTAGCTTTTTGCTAACCTTTGCTACTCTTAGCTAGCAATTGCYGTATTTAATTTTTACCAAGCCTTTTGTAGCATTTAGCTTTTTWTAGTAGCTTGCCTTCTTTTAGCTTTTAACTGCTGTTCTGCCACTCTGAAGGTTTTTTTGTTTACTTTTGCTACTCTATTTTTAGCTTATACTTAACCTTTCAGCACATTTAGCTTTTGGCTAGGCTTGCATTACATTTATTTTTGACTAGTCTTTTGTTACATTTAGCTACCTTGTGCTGCTTTAAATTTTTAGCTGATGTTTGGTTTACTTTAAGTGGTGTTTTTCTTTTTAGCTGGTTTTTGTCTCCTTTTAGATTTTGATTGGTGTCTTTTTAGCTTTTAGCTGGTGTTTGGCATTCTTAAGCAGGCATTTGTCTCTTTAAGCTGATGTTTGGCTCTTTTTAGCTGATGTTTGGCTCTCTTTAGCTGTTGTTTTGCTCACTTTAGCTGTTGTTTTGCTCACTTTAGCTGTTGTTTTGCTCACTTTAGCTGGTGTTTTGCTCACTTTAGCGGTTGTTTCGCTCTCTTTGGCAGTTGTTTTGCTCTCTTTAGCTGTTGTTTTGCTCTTTTAGCTCTTGTTTTGCTCTTTTAGCTCTTGTTTTGCTCTCTTTAGCTGTTGTTTAGCTCTATTTAGCTGTTGTTTTGCTCTCTTTAGCTGTTTTCTCTTTTAGCTGTTCTTTTGCTCATTTTAGCTGGTGTTGTTTTGCTCACTTCAGCTGGTGTTTTGCTCACTTTAGCTGTTTTCCTCAGTTTAGCTGGTGTTTTGCTCCTTTCAGTTGGTGTTTTGCTCCTTTCAGCTGGTGTTTTGCTCTCTTTGCTGTTTTCTCTTTTAGCTGTTGTTTTTGCTCATTTAGCTAGTGTTTTGCTCACTTTAGCTGGTGTTTTGCTCTCTTTAGCTGATGTTTAGCTCTCTTTAGCTGTTGTTTTGCTCTCTTTAGCTGGTGTTTTGCTCTCTTTAGCTGGTGTTTAGCTCTCTTTAGTTGGTGTTTTGCTCTCTTTAGCTGGTGTTTTGCTCTCTTTAGCTGGTGTTTAGCTCTCTTTAGCTGGTGTTTAGCTCTCTTTAGCTGGTGTTTTTCTCTCTTCTGGATCTAAGCAGAAAAACCTGAAGAATTTAAATGAATTCTTTCAGTTTCCTTCTTGTTTTCAGCTCTGTAAGGTCTCTTTATTTTAGTTTTTATTTAACATCTCTCTCATGTCTTTATTTTAGTTTTTATTTTTCGCTATAACATCTCTCTCTCATGTCTTTAGTTTTTATTTTTTGCTGCTGATTTAATTTATTTTCTCCCCGCTGCCTCTAACACGCTGTCTTTTCTTTGCAGCAGTGTCCACCACGATATAACAGTTGGTACTAAGGTAGGCCCCTTTGCTTCTTCTTCTTCTTCTCTTTTCTCTCTGTCTGCTTTCTTTTGTTTTTGTTGCTGTGATCGGCGAACGGGTCGGCGGCGCTGCCACCCGGGACCGACTCGGTGTGATTTTTGAAGCCGTTTTGTAATCCCGCTCCTCCAGGAGTAATCAGATTACTCAGCAACGAGCTTAAAGAACCAAAGACTTGGATCGTTCCTGTTCTGGGTCCCAGTTCTTTGTCTCTGTTACACRCTGGTTCTGGTTCTGTCTGCGGTTGACTTGTTTTGGATGCGGTTCCGTCTTTCCGACTCTCTTGGACGGCGAAGACTAAAAGTAAGATTGTAAACAGTGGCGGCCATCTTGTTSAGTGCTAGATGCACACCTGTTGATTTGACACAAGTTTCATTCAAATYCATCCAGTTGTTCATGATATTTTGCTAACAGACACAAACAGAAGCTCTTTGACTTTGAGTTAATGACTCTCAGCTACTACCACACCAAACCATGGCTCAGGGGTGGGCAGTCCTGGCCCTCGAGGGTCGCAGCCCTACAGGTTTTATGTTTTTCCTGCTCCAACACACCTGGTTCAGACATTGAATTACCAAGTTCTGCAGTATGGAGGACTGACTCTGACAGAACTAGAAAAAAGGCAGAAATATATAAATGGACCAATAAATAAATTCAATTAAAAATGTGCCATTTACTGTTTTTTTTTTACTGTATTTTAATATATAATTATATATCATATATAATTATATATAATATAAATAAAATTCTCCTTTTTGAATTATATTGGTGCAATTTAAGTTTATTTATTTATTTATTAGTCAATTTATATATTTCCGCTTTTATTTTTAATTATGTCAGTTTCGGTCCTCCGTACTGCAGATCCTGATAATCACCCATTCWTTCAAATCAGGTGTGTTTGAGCAGAGAAACAAATAAAACATGGAGGGCTGCGACCCTCGAGGACCAGGATTGCCCACCCCTGCCGTAGCTCAATATTTATAAAACTGAGGAAAATATAACGAGTTTTGTTTTGTTGGCTGAGGCGGCCATTTTGCTCAGTTGTAGCCGTTTGTCTAGTAATTATTTCCAGGAAGTTTAAACTGAAGGAGCGGCTGTAATCTGCTGGGTTCAGGACGGAGATCAGAACCAGATGAAGGCAGAGGAGCAGGAAGTGATGAAGAGCGAGGGGGTGGGGGGGTCTCCTGTTTCCTCCTCGGCCTCGGGGTGAGTAACCCGACACCACGCTGACCGCGGACACCAGCTCCGGTTAGAGGAACCGCTTCAGACCCAGAACCTGAAACAGCAGGGTTCAGGTCTCAGGTTCCCAGCTGGTCTCTAAAAAAATAATAAAACTCACCAGGTGAAGACCACCTGGTGAAGACCACCTGGTGAGTCACCAGGTGGTCAAGGTGGTGACCCGTTTTAACCAAACCCTGAGGTTTCCTCTCACTAACGTAATCCTGCCGTTTGTCCCAGCAGCAGAATAAATTATCCTGTAATGAACAGGTTTAAATTCAGCAGCTTTTTAATCATGATCAGCTTTTTAATTCACCCCGAGGCTTTCAGGAAACCACTAAAGCAGAAAATGAGGGTTTCTGTTCACGCCACAGTTCTTCTGGTCGACTGGAAGAATTTTAATTTTCAGATATTCAGAATTTATTAAAACCCAGTTGAACTGAGTGGGTCGGTGTAAAGTGACTGGTTTTACTTCGATCCTCTGAAGAAACCAGACTCAACACGCAGGTCGCTTTGGGAAAACCTCACAGGGTCAAATTAGAATAAAATCTGAGTTTTTGCGTTCAGTCGTCAAAAATCTGATTTGGGTCACGTTTGCTTTCAGAAAGTCTTCAGTAGGACTGGGTCAGGTTTTTACGTGGTTGTGGAGTAATTTTGTCCCACTTCTCTTTTCAGTTGTTTGAGGTTATTTATAGGCCTGTGTATTGGCAAGAATATGGCGATACGATACATATTATGACAGACTGGTCACGATACGAAATATCCCGATATATTGCGATACTGTAAGCAAGGTGATATATTGCGATATTTTTTGGTCCAAAAATTCTATTAAATAAAAACCTCTTACTGGAAAAATAAATGAAAAACCAAAATTCAATATCTCAGAAAATTCCATTACATAGACATTGCGCTAGCCTTCTGTAACGTGAAAGCTGACTACAGTTGGAAAAAAGAGCACAAAACAC
>NW_013952612.1:937249-938157 GCF_001266775.1 Austrofundulus limnaeus
TTATGGTTTAATCTGAAGCTTTATGACTTGATCAGTGAGTTGTTTGATTTTATTTATTTATTTTTGTGTTKTTTTAACCCAAGGGCAGCAGGAGGGTTAAGGAAACGTTTGTGGAGATCCAGACGACATGAGAAGAATGACTGACTTGTTTCAGACACCGAGCTTCACTTTGTTTCAGCTGCTGCGGGTCCAGAAGCAGCAGCAGGTCCTCCGTTCTACCTGGACTCTTCAGGTCCGGGCGGTGGGAGGCCGCTCAGCCTCGGGGAGGAGTTGGGCTGCCGGTCAGCAGCTGTCTGGCAGCTTGTGGAGAGATGGAGGTTCAGATAGAGCGGCCGGGCCGGGCCGGATCGGGCCGGGCCAGGCAGGGAGGGTCAGCGGAGAGCGGCGCTCAGGTTTCTGTGGGTTTTATTATTCATGTCAGGATCTGTAAGAAGATCTGAGAGGCTTTGTCCTCAGAGAGAAAACACAGCGACAGCAGCAGAACTGGACCCAAACCCACCTGTGGAAACATGGAAACATTTATTCACAAACTGAGCCTTTTCACAACTTCTCCAGCTGAATTAAAGACAAAGACAAAAATGAGCTCGCCACAATAAAAGCATTATTTCCAGCAGAAAACCAGAGAAGAAAAATAAAAACTGAAGGGTCCTTCATCTCTGTTCTTGATTTTCTTTTTAAGGAATATTTTCAGTTTTTAACACGTAAAAATTTCCCTCAACGGGTCTAAAACCGACAGACTTACAACCTGTGTTGTGTTAGCTGTAGCGGCCATCTTGAATTTATTTTATCATGCTTTGTTGAGGGGGACTGCAATTTTAATTTTAGTTTGTCTTTTGAACAAAAATACTTCTTAGTTTTAGTCAGTTTTAGTCATTTCTATATTTAATGGTTTTAGTCAGTTTTAGTCA
>NW_013952612.1:939733-940699 GCF_001266775.1 Austrofundulus limnaeus
TCTGACCCAGTAACCGGTTCTGAAGCAGCCCCTCCTCCCCTCTCCCTGCAGACCTGCTGCTCGCGTCTTTTTTTTTCCTTCGTCCTGAACCGTTTTGCTGCTCAACAAATAACTTTGGGCCTCAGTCAAAAAAAAAACAAAAAACTGGAGAGTTTTTATACTTTTGGCCTGAGACGAGGAGGAAACGATGGATTTAAGCGCCCCCCCCCCTCCCCCGCACGCACTTCCTCCTCGCGACGCGGCGCCTCAAATCAGACGTCTTTTTAAAAAGAATAAATGTAGCAGATACTTTTTATCATATCTTCAGATCTACTTGTCCTAACAGCACGATTTAAAAACTGGTTAAAAGTTCAAAGTCGCTGCTTTTCACTGGAGAGTCAGAGGGCAGCTCGTTACAGGCAGAGTTTTTTCTTTCTTCCTAAACTTTATTTAGGTCAGCCAGCATTGACAACGCTCTGCGGGTGACGTAAACGGCTCTGCGACACGGCGAGGGAYGCATAAATCCCGTGACACAACGGATCTATAATGAAATTCGTTGCCAACACTTTTAATAATCGATTTTTATCGATTTTATCGATTCGTTGTTGCAGCCCTAATCAGGACCTGTTTATTTATGTTTTAAACCTTTTGTCGTCTCTGAAGCCAATGGCAACGACAGCAAGAAGTTCAAAGGTGACCTAAGAGCTCCCAGCCTGCCATCCAGGGTCATCCACATCCGCAAGCTTCCCTGCGACATCACAGAGACCGAGGTGATCAGCCTCGGTCTGCCGTTCGGAGACGTCACCAACCTGCTGATGCTTAAAGCCAAAAACCAGGTACCTGTTCAAACTGATGCTACCTGTTGGCGCCTGCTTAGCTCAAAGCTAAAGTGGTAATAAGCTAGTTTGAAGCTGTAATAACAAGAGGCTWGAATTTCAGGAAGCTAGCTCAATCTAAAACCTTTAGAGCATAGCTCTACGCTAAAGT
>NW_013952612.1:941491-950545 GCF_001266775.1 Austrofundulus limnaeus
CTAGCTTGAAGCTAAAGTTTTGAGATGCTAGCTCAAAGCTAAAGAGTCAAAAGGCTGTAGTATCAAGAGGCTAGCTTGAAGCTAAAGTTTTAAGAAGCTAGCTRGAAGCTAAAGTATCAAGARGCTTGCTTGAAATTAGTTTCGAGAGGCTGTATTATCAAGAAGCTAGCTTGAATTGAAAGTGTTGAGGCTGTAGTAGTAAAATGTTAGCAAGAAGGTAAAGCCTAGATAATTTTTTTATGTATTTAAGCTGACCTGATAATTTAACTTTTAGTGTTCAAAGTTCTGTGAGAAAAGTGATGACAGCTGTTTGTTTATAAAATATATTTAGATTATCCTAACTGCAGATACTTACCTAAAATTAAAAAAAAACATTTTGTTGTCTCCAAATTCCTGCAGTTATTCTGTAACAAACTCATGTTGTTTTCTCCTCTTCAGGCTTTTTTAGAGATGAATTCGGAGGAAGCAGCTCAAAACATGGTGGGTTATTACTCCACAGTGATGCCTGTTATCAGACACCATCCTGTCTACGTTCAGTTCTCCAACCACAAAGAGTTAAAAACTGACAACTCCCCCAACCAGGAGGTAAACAAACACACTCATACTCACCTGTTAGCATCTGTTAGCTCCTGCTAACCCTCTGCTCTGTCTCAGAGGGCCCAGGCAGCCCTCCGGGCCCTAAGCTCCTCCCACTTGGACACGCCCATGACGGCTCCGAGCTCGGTGCTGAGGGTGGTGGTGGAGAACCTGCTCTACCCRGTCACCTTGGACGCTCTCTGTCAGGTAACTGTCAACGATTGAGGACACATTCTGTCAGACTGAAGACATTCAGACGACACTTGGCTCCTGTTTCCTCCTCAGATCTTCTCAAAGTTCGGCACCGTGCTGAGGATCATCATCTTCACCAAGAACAACCAGTTCCAGGCGCTGCTGCAGTATTCAGACGGAGCGGCGGCTCAGGGAGCCAAACTGGTGAGCTGCGGCCAACCTCCGGTGTTTTCCCGGAGCCAACGGGTTTCTGACGTCCGTGCCGTTGTCTTCCAGTCTCTAGATGGACAGAACATCTACAACGGCTGCTGCACCCTGAGGATCAGCTTCTCCAAGCTCACCAGCCTCAACGTCAAATACAACAACGAGAAGAGCCGAGACTTCACCAGACCGGACCTGCCCTCCGGAGAGAGCCAGCCCCCCATGGACCACCCGGCCATGGCTACAGCCTTCGGTAAGGACTTCAGTGTCCTCCACAGCACAGACGCTATGATCTAAAGCTCAAATTCACAAATAAAACCAAACTACAGCAGCCGAAAGTTTAAACAAAAACAGCCGAAAAAAACAAAGCATTTATTTTCTGTGAAAGTACAGTGGGTGTGAATGCTGAGCGCTAAAATGACAGCTAAAATCTGGTAAAGAAGCTGAAATAAGTTGGTGAAGCTAAGGCGCAAAACACTTACTGAAAACCGAAAATAGCAAAGCTCAAGTTATCAGCTAAAAATAAAAGAACCCTAGCTAAAGGCTAAATGTAACATAACACTTGCAAAACTTAAAAAAGCAAAAGGTTAGCTTAAAGAAACAAAATATTGACTAAAATGTAACTTTAGCAAATGGAAGTAGCAAAACAGTAGCTTAAATATAAAATGCTTGCTGAAAGCTTCCTGAGGATTGTCAAAAGTTAGCTAAAAGCTAAAATTAGAAAGAGTGTCAAGAGTTTAGCTAGGAGTTAAAATATTAAGATCTTGAAATTAAAGTACCAAGAGCCCACCTAAAAGTACTAAGAGCCCAGCTAAAAGTACCCAGAGCCCAGCTCAAAGTACTAAGAGCCCAGCTAAAAGTATCATGAGTTTAGCTAAAAGTACCAAGAGGCCAGCTAAAAGTACTAAGAGCCCAGCTAAAAGTACCCAGAGCCCAGCTCAAAGTACTAAGAGCCCAGCTCAAAGTATCATGAGTTTAGCTAAAAGTACCAAGAGCCCAGGTAAAAGTATCATGAGTTTAGCTAAAAGTACCAAGAGCCCAGGTAAAAGTACTAAGAGCCCAGCTAAAATTATCATGAGTTTAGCTAAAAGTACTAAGAGCCCAGCTGAAAGTATCATGAGTTTAGCTAAAAGTACCAAGAGTCCAGCTAAAAGTATCATGGATTTAGCTAAAATTATCATGAGTTTAGCTAAAAGTACTAAGAGCCCAGCTAAAAGTATCATGGATTTAGCTAAAAGTACCAAGAGCCCAGGTAAAAGTACTAAGAGCCCAGCTAAAAGTATCATGGATTTAGCTAAAAGTACCAAGAGCCCAGGTAAAAGTACTAATAGCCCAGCTGAAAGTATCATGAGTTTAGCTAAAAGCATCATGAAGCTAGTTGGAAGCATAAGTATGAAGAAGCAAGCTGCCTAAACAAAATCTGTATGGAAGCTAAAGGTAGCAGAACTGCACCTAAAAGCTAAAGTAGAAGAATAAGACAAAAACAGAGGCAGCAGCTGAAGCAGATTATTAAAGAGAAGAATATTAAAGACTGAGATCTCAATGCATTTATATCAATAAAAGATTTGTAAATAAATTTAAATATCTTGAAACTTTAAAAATCTTCAGAAATCATTACACCGTTGTCCTGAACAAACTAAATATTTTGATATGAAGAGCGAAAAAAACGCAAAGTCTGCAGAAGTAGTTAAAGTAAAAACAGGAAAACTTCAGTTAAATGCTGAGTCAGCATTTACACAAACAGYAACAGGAGGTGAAGACTGTTTATTAATCGTCCTTTTATTTTCCTGATTTATTTTAATAATCTGAATGATTATTTAAAAATTAAAATGTTTAATAGATTATTGATGGAACTCAGGTGTTGTTCTTCTCAGCAGCTCCAGGTATCATCTCAGCTGCACCTTACGCCGGAGCAACTCATGCCTTCCCACCTGCTTTCACCCTTCAGCCAGCAGGTGAGTTTCACCTGGTCAGGTGTCATGTGACCGACCAGAGGAAGGACAGCCAATCAGAGAAGCAGAAGGCCTGTTATGATAAAGCTGTATCTCTGTGATCCTGTTTTCCGTTCAGTCTTCGGTGTGTTTTTTTACTCGTCTCACCTCTCTCAGTGTCCTCCCACTACCCAGGACTGACGGTCCCCGCTCTGCCGGGAGCCCTGGCCTCTCTGACCCTCCCTGCAGCTGCCAGGTTGGGGTTTCCCGCCATCCCTGCTGGACACTCAGTCCTGCTGGTCAGCAACCTGAACCCCGAGGTGAGGAATTATCCTTCAGTCTGATCAAACCTTCTCTGATGGTTAAATCAACATGGTTTCACCTACTTTTATTTAAAATAAAACTATGCGCTGGGCAGGAATTTTGTGATAAAAGCTGTTCAGATTTGATGCTACATGCTAATATGAGTCGCTCACAACGTTGATTTAGTTTGATTCTGTTTTCTCAACTAAAATCTTTTGTGTTGCTAAGCTGATGTACATGTGAGGATCTTTAACCAATGCTGATGATACTGTCTTAGTATTATTTATTTCCAACAATTAAAGCAGCAGGTACAGCTAATTGTATTGAGACACACTTGGACTGTGTACGCTCCTGCAGTGGTTAGTTCCTCTGTGACTGGTCCCTCAGCGATTGGTTGCTTGGCGTTTGGTCCTTAGGCCAAATGGTCTCTCAATGGTTATTGGTCCCTCTGGCAACTGGTCGCTTTAGTGATTAGTCTTATTGGTGATTGGTCCCTTTAGGGATTAGTCTTATTGGTGATTGGTCCCTCTGGCGACTGGTCCCCATTGGCTATTGACCCTCTGCGACTGGTCCCATTGGTGATTGGTCCATTACCGATTGGTCCACCTGGCAACTTGTCCCTTGGCAATTTGCCCACATTGGCGACTGGTCCCTATTGGCAATTTTCCCATTGGCAATTGATCCCTCTGGTGACTGGTCCTATTGGCAATTTTCCCATTGGCAATTGATCCCTCTGGCGACTGGTCCCATTGGCGAATGGTCTTATTGGTGATTGGTTCATTGGCAATTGGTCCCATTAGCGACTGGTCCCGTTAATTGGTCCCTCTGGCAACTTGTCCCTTGGCAGTTGGTCCCCAGTGGCTACTGGTCCCTTGGCAATTGGTCCCATTGGTGATTGGTCCCCATTGGCAATTAGTCCCCATTGGCAGTTGTCAGGACTTAGTGGCAGGATGGACCCAAATGCAGGCAGGCAGGCAGACTTAAAAATTTAACAAAACTTTTATTAAATTAAAGGCCAGCGTGGTGGCAAAAACAGAAGACTTACAAGTGAGCAGGAACAAGGAAGCCAGGGCAGAACATGAACCAAACAGAAACAAACAATGAACGGACGAAGGTGGAGAGCATGAGAACCAGTATAAGTAGTCAGAGGCTAAGTGGAGAGTGGAGACAGCTGTGATGATTAGGAGTGAAGACAGGTGAGCAGAATGATCTAGAAGGGCTGAATAATCTGAGGATTGAGATGACAAGGCATGAAATGAWCACTAGATGGAAGCACAAGACAAGAACAGAAAATACACAAACACCAAATCCTCACAGCAGTTAGTCCCCATTGGCAATTGGTCTCCATTGGCTATTGGTCCCTTGGCAATTGATCCCTCTGGCATCTGGTCCCATTGGCAATTGATCCCTCTTGCGATTGGTCCCTTGGCGATTGGTCACTCTGGCGACTGGTCCCATTGGCGATTGGTCCTATAGGTGATTGGTCCCATTGGCAGTTGCTCCCTCCAGCAAATGGTTCCTCTGGCGACTGGTCCCATTGGCGATTTGTCCTGTTGGTGATTGGTCATTTGGCGTTTGGTCCATCTGGCGACTTGTTCCTTGGCAGTTTGCTCACATTGGCGACTGGTCCCTATTGGCAACTGGTCCATTGGCTATTAGTCCCTCTGGTGACTGGTCCCTTGACAATTGATCCCCATTGGTGACTGATCCATTGGCATTTAGTCCCATAGGTGATTTGTCCCATTGGCAATTGGTCCCATTAGCGTCTGGTTTCCTATTAATTGGTCCCTCGGGCAACTTATCCCTTGGTAATTGGTCCCCATTGGTGATTGGTCCCTCTGGTGACTGGTCCCTTGACAATTGATCCCCATTGGTGACTGATCCATTGGCATTTAGTCCCATAGGTGATTTGTCCCATTGGCAATTGGTCCCATTAGCGTCTGGTTTCCTATTAATTGGTCCCTCTGGCAACATGTCCCTTGGCAATTGGTCCCCTTTGGCCACTGGTCCCATGGCAGTTAGTCCCATTGGTGATTGGTCCCCATTGGCGATTGGTCCCTCTGGCGACTTGTCCCTTGGCATTTAGTCCCCATTGGTGCTTGGTCCCCCTGTTGACTCGTCCCCTGGCAAATGGTCCCCATTGGCTATGGGTCCCTTGGCAATTAGTCCCCATTGGCAACTGGTACCTTGGCAATTAGTCCCTTGGCAATTGATCCCTCTGGCAACTGGTCCCTTGGCGATTGGTCCCTTGGCAACTGGTCCCTCTGGCGACAGGTCCCTTGGAAACTGATCCCTCTCACAATTGGTCCCATTGGCAATAGGTCGTTCTGGCAATTGGTCCCATAGCGACTGGCCCCTTTGGTGATTGGCCCCTATGGCGATTGGTCCCTATGGTGCTTGGCCTCTCGGCGATTGGTCCCTATGGTGATTGGTCCCTATGGTGATTGGCCCCTCTGGCGATTGGTCCCTATGGTGATTGGCGTCTCGGCGATTGGTCTATCTGGTGACTGGTCCCTTTGGTGATGTGATTAGTTCCTGGATGCCACTTTTATATTTATTAGATGTTCTGAGCTTTAAATAAAAAGTCAGCTTTCAGAGCCAGTTCAACCGCAGGTCTAAGTCAAACCTTAACAACATTGTGTCAGGAAAAACATTTCCTTCCTCTTCATAATCATTTTCCAAAAATGTTTAAAAAATAAAATTAATTCCTGAGAATCGAAGGCAGATCAAAGTAATAACTTGTATTTTATGTGTAGTTTGATTTCCTGTTTTTCCTGTAAGACATGATCTCACTTMCTGTCATCACAAGACCACCTGAACACATCACACACTCACACCTGAACGCACCGCACACACCTGAATGCACCGCACACCTGTGCAATTTTAATGTAAAATGATCTTTTAATTTTATCTGACCCCTCTTCTCTAAAGATAATTAACCTTCTGATTGACCCCTCACCTGTCTTTTTATTTATTTTTTTGTTTGTTTGTTTTCTCCCCTTTTTTAAATTTGTTGCCATGGAAACGCCTCGGACCCTCCACCTGTCCTGCCCTCCCACCTTTACCTGTCCTGTCCCTCCGCTGCCTTCTCTGCTGTCTTTAAAGAGAGTTACGCCCCACTGCCTCTTTATTCTCTTCGGTATGTTGTCTCTAGCTTCTTATTTTTGAATTATCAGTACCACCTGGATGTTCTGATTTTTACCTGTTTATTAAAAAAAACAATGAGTGTCTGCTTGATTTTGTCAGATCTTGTGTGTTGATTTGAGTTTATCCATAATCTGTGCAGCTTTTCCTCTGAGTTTCTGAAGCTTCTCTTTATCTTCAGATTAATTATTAGAATTTATTTCAAACAACTTCACTTTAGCTTTTTAAAATCCAGAAAATTGAATCTGCTTTGGTAATAAAGTAAAAAAAAAACAGTTTAGCTACAAGTTAGCTTCCAGCTAATGAGATTAAATCATCGTTCAGTCGGACCTCTTCAGGTTCTGAGTTGGACTCCATCAGGACTGATTCTGTTGAATCACTAAGAACCAGATCTCAGGTCTAGGAGGTCCAACTGAGTCTTCTCTGCAGGGTACCTGGACTAAGATAGTGTGAGAGTTCAGTTCTTCAGGAGAGGCTCAGCGTAGAGCTGCTCCAGATTCAGAGGAGCCAGCTGAGGAGGTTCATCAGGAAGCCTCCCTAAGGAGGAGACCCAGGATGGTCCCTGCATTGAGTTGAGGGTTATGAATTAGCACAAATAATGCAGAAATACATTTTTTAAAAACTAAGGTCATTTCAAGATTTATCTGCAGCAGGTAAGATATTGTTTGTGGGAGCTTCTGTAAACTCAGAGGAGCTGCATTTATTGGGAGTTTTTATTTATTTACTTCAGTTTTTAGGTCTGCATGCCGGGTTTCTTTCAATTCTGCATGTCCTCGGCGCTGAATCAGCAGCTCTTGGTTTTTTGTTAAAACCCATAATTCATAGCGCCTACACGGTGTAATCTGCCATTTATTTAAATTTTCTCTGACCCTTACCCTTATTTTCCTAACTTGTACTTCCTGTTTTTAACCATTCAGGAACTCTTGCCTCCCGTAAATTAAATTTACTGAGGAGTTTTTTACGGCAGCCCTCGTCCTCCAGCTGGTTGTTCTAGATTTCCTTGTTTTTATGTTAGTAAAACGAAGGGTCAGTAGTGTGGCAGGTGTCATTTTGGTTGTAGATTTGTTTTGTTGTTTCTGTTTGAGCTGACGTGAAACAAACGTGTCACCTGCTCCTGTCCTACTCTGTGTTCAGGTGTTTATGGAGACGTGATGAGGGTGAAGATCCTCTTCAACAAGAAGGAAAACGCTCTGGTTCAGATGAGCGACAGCACTCAGGCCCAGCTAGGTAACGGCTCCGTGTGGTCCGGAGGGGTCGCTGTCAAAATAAAAGTCCTCAAACGTGGAGCTTTGTTGTGAAAAATGACCTCAGGGTTTGATTCTGAGCTGAAATGTTCAACCACCAGCGTAGCTTTGTTTTGAAAGTTCGGGCGCCTCTGAAAAGCTAAATAAATCCTGTCTTCTTCTCAGCCATGAGTCACCTGAACGGCCAGCGGCTGCACGGGAAGCCCCTCCGGATCACGCTGTCCAAACACACGAGCGTGCAGCTTCCCCGCGAAGGCCACGAGGACCAGGGTCTGACCAAAGACTACAGCAGCTCCCCCTTACACCGCTTCAAGAAGCCCGGCTCTAAAAACTACTCCAACATCTTCCCGCCTTCTGCCACCCTGCACCTGTCCAACATCCCGTAAGTCCAGACTCCGCTCTGGACTCTGGGGAGGCCGGGGGACCAGAACCGGATTCGTCAAAGTCCTTACGTCTGGTTTGTTTGTGGTTTCAGTCCCTCTGTGGTGGAAGACGATCTGACGAGGCTGTTCTCCAGCTCTGGAGCCGTCGTCAAAGCCTTCAAGTTCTTCCAGTAAGTCAATTAATTAATTAATTAATTGATTAAATAAATAAATAAAGTTTTAACCTTTTAATCCTGGATCTCTTGGTTTACAGAAAAACTAATTAAACCTAATTTCCCTCTGGGATCAATAAAGTAATTTTGAATTTGAATTTAAAACAAATGTTAAATGTTTTCTCATCAGATCAAGTCTTTGTCCTGTTTTTTTATTTTAAAACCTCCCACATGTGGTGAACTTACAGTTTGGTAAAGTTGTATCTAAAGTCCTTCTACCAAAATATTGAGCTGCAATAAGAGATTTCACTCTTTGAGACGTTTTTTTTCTCAACYGTCTCTTAAACTCAGTCGTGTTTTTATTAAGATCAAAGAAAAGTTCTCAGGATCAGGGTCAGACTTATGGAGATGAAATTTGTTGCTAATTCTAATCCCAAATTAAGCTAACCACTAATTCTAATTTTAGAAATATAATTAACCTATTTTAAAACATACACAGCTAAAACATTTATACATTTATACATTTACACCGTCTTATCCATGCTAGTCGCTAGCCTCTCCAATGCTAACACCAGCTTATCCATGCTAGTCGCTAGCCTCTCCAGTGCTAACACTAGCTTATCCATGCTAGTCGCTAGCCTCTCCAGTGCTAACACTAGCTTATCCATGCTAGTTGCTAGCCTCTCCAGTGCTAACACTAGCTTAACCATGCTAGTTGCTAGCCTCTCCAGTGCTAACACTAGCTTATCAGTGCTAGTCCCTAGCCTCTCCAATGCTAACACCAGCTTATCCATGCTAGTTGCTAGCCTCTCCAATGCTAACACTAGCTTATCCATGCTAGTCGCTAGCCTCTCCAATGCTAACACTAGCTTATCCATGCTAGTCCCTAGCCTCTCCAATGCTGATACTAGCTTATCCACGCTAGTCA
>NW_013952612.1:953838-961698 GCF_001266775.1 Austrofundulus limnaeus
ACTAACCTCCCCGATGCTAACACCAGCTTATCCATGCTAGTCACTAGCCTCCCCGATGCTAACACCAGCTTATCCATGCTAGTCACTAACCTCCCCGATGCTAACACCAGCTTATCCATGCTAGTCACTAGCCTCTCCAATGCTAACACCAGCTTATCCATGCTAGTCGCTAGCCTCTCCAATGCTAACACCAGCTTATCCATGCTAGTTGCTAGCTTCTACATTGCTAACACTAACTTATCCATGCTAGTTGCTAGCCTCTCCAATGCTAACACAAACAAATAGTCTCCTTCTCTTTTGCCAGCACCAGCCTCTCAGTTAGCGGGGCTAGCTGCTCAKTTAGCGGGGGCAGTTAGCTAAACGGGTCAAAAAGGAAGTCCGAAGCTGCTGACAGAACAGCTAATGTTAAGTTTTATTTTGAAAGGAAAGCTCTTGGTTTCTCCTTCAGGAAGGACCACAAGATGGCTCTGATCCAGATGAGCTCTGTGGAAGAGGCCATAGAAAGTCTCATCCAGTTCCACAACCACGACTTGGGAGAAAACCACCACCTGCGGGTCTCCTTCTCCAAGTCCTCCATCTGAGCCTGGGCCTCCTCGTTCCGAGACCCGCAGAGAGCCGACCCGACCCGACCCGACCTGACCACTACACTCCAGTCATTCCAGCGCCTGTCTGCAGAGAACCGCCCTGAAGTCTGCTGTGATTTTAAATTATTATTCCTAGAAACGTTTAGGGGGTTCCCCGGAACAACCCGAGATCGGACGGAGTTTTCAGTCAGAATTTTTAGTCGGGTCAGAATTCAGCATMTTTTTTGTTTGTTTTTTAGCCTCGTTTGCCTTTCGACTGTCCCCGAAAACACGGGAGGTGAAGTCAGCCTTTCAAATTCATCCTGACTCAAAACGCTTCAAATTCTGACTCAGATCTCTGGTTCTGGGGGATTCCCCGACCCTTTACTGTAGCTTCCCCATGAAACCCGATTCCCACGCGTCAGAACCGGTGCTGCGGCTGCACCGGATCCAAACTCTGAGCGTTAAAGGTGGCGTCGGGCGGAGAGGATCCCCGTGCCTTATTCCTTCCCCCTTCATCCAAGCCTCTGTGAGTTGATGAGAGCAGGTTTACACTTTGACAGGTTTACTCCCTTTTCTGTGCTTTACGTGATGCTGTTACTGTAGCTGAAAACATGTGAACCGATTGTTTTTATGGGTCTTTAATCGTAGTTTTAGTTCCTTTCTTTCCATGTATGCAATCATGTCGTAATCATTTTATTGTAGCAATATTTTAATCATTCCTGATCTTTTTTTCTTATATTATTTCTCTGTAGTTGTTTTTGGTGTCTCTTTGAGCTCGGCTCGTTTCGCTGCCTTCTACGATCCGAACGTGAATGTCGTGAGTTTGTCCCGTCGGTCAGAATTTAAGAAGAAAAAAAAGGTTTTATTTATACGTTTGTTGATCCACTACAGCTAAAACCAAAAAAAAGAAAAGAAAAGAAACGCCTTCTAGATGATGCAAACGACTCCACCCTCAGGTTTCTGGTTTCAAACTGGTTTCGGGCTTTTTAATTTAATTTTTTATTAATGTCGTGACCGTTTCACTGGACTCAGCCCGCCTGCGTGACTTCAGTGCCTTGAACACATCTTTCCTCCTGAGGCGAAGGTTTGACGGGGAAGACGCCCCGCACTTTCAGACCAAACAAAACCAGTAGTTTGATTTGTTTTATTTTTTTTAAAGGTCGACATTCCAGCCACTCAGAAGTTCCCCCGATACGAGCGAAGTGTTTCCTCCTAACCAGCTGCTAATTCATGCAGCCGCGATGCGTTCAGGGCACCTGGGAAACCTTTGACTCGAGGAAACGGCTTCTCGTCTCAAAGATACACAACTGAAGCAAACCCTGTAAATAAAACCTGTTAGCAAAATATCTCCTGAGCTACAGTCATTGTGGACCACTTGATGCTGCTAATTCATGTTAGCAAATAGCTGCAATGCAGCTGATTTTATGGATGCAGAGCTAAAACCAGGTGTGGTGACAGCTGCAGGTGGTCCGAGACTCAGACTCTGAGCTCAAACAGGATCTTTGTTTTAACTTCAACATTCCAAACAACAGCGATACGCATTATTTTAGTTTCATTTATAAATATGAATTAAAAAGAGGATCATTAGCCCCGACCGTTAGCCCCGACCATCAGCCCTGAGTGTTAGCCCCGACCGTTATCTCTGACTGTTGGCCCCGACCGTTAGCCCCGACCGTCAGCCCCGACCGTCAGCCCCGACCCTCAGCCCTGAGTGTTAGCCCTGACCGTTATCTCTGACTGTTGGCCCCGACCGTTATCTCTGACTGTTGGCCCCGACCGTTATCTCTGACTGTTGGCCCCGACTGTTAGCCCCGACCTTTATCCCCGACTGTTAGCCCTGACCGTTAGCCCCGATTGTTAGCCCCGACTGTCAGCCCCGACCGTCAGCCCTGACCGTTATCCTCGACTGTTGGCCCCGACCATTAGCCCCGATTGTTAGCCCTGACCGTTATCCCCGACTGTTAGCCCTGACCGTTAGCCCCAATTGTTAGCCCCGACAGTTATCCCTGACTGTTAGCCCCGACCGTTATCCCCGACCGTTAGCCTCGATTGTTAGCCCTGAGCATTATCCTCGACTGTTAGCCCTGACCGTTAGCCCCGATTGTTAGCCCCGACCGTTATCCCTGACTTTTAGCCCCGACTGTTAGCCCCGACCATTGGCCCTGATTGTTAGCCCTGACCGTTATCCCCGACCGTTAGCCCCGATCGTTAGCCCCGATCGTTAGCCCCGACCGTTAGTCCCGACCGTTAGCCCGACCTGCCCACACTTTTAACAAATATACAAAAACGTCTGAGATTAACTTTAAAAGGTTTTTAAAATTAACACTAATTTAAATCCATCCAGACATACAGTCCTCTGAGATGACTTTTACTTGTCGTTGTCGTCATCACTTTATTTATACAGCGTATTTAAAAACAACAGTGTTGACCAATGTGCTTCACAGACATGATACAATTAAAACTAATAATAAGATAAAAACAAATAAAAAGACACAAATTACAAAATCCTGAGGAGCTCAAACTGAACTTGAATTAAAAGCCAGTGTAAAAAGTGAGTTTTGAAGCCAGATGCAAAAGACTGAACAGTCTTATAAACAAAGCTATAAACAGTGGTGAGCACCAGCCCGCTAAAGCGCAAATCCGCTAATTGCGGACCTAAATATATTGTTTGCACTCTGGCGGTCTTATTAATTTTTATAATTCATAAGCAGATTTGCACCTTCTAAAATTAAAATGYAGTACCVYTAATAACTAATTATCTACCAGTCATCATTATGTTGAACAGCAGAAGGTATGACTGTCAATGAATCACAACACGTGATCTATCCAACAGCACCCCTCCCAGATAAACACACTTATTGTGAAGGTATACATCCTGCTGACTGTTGCTTTGGGTCACGGTTCTGATTTCCCACAATGCTTTGTGTCTGCTTACGTAGCAGGAAGGCAACAGCAAAAACAGTTAATGTTTGTAATCAATACTAAAATTTTGTATGTATTGATTTATTTTACTTTACAATTGGAGCTTCTTTTAAAAAAAAAGTTTCAATGCTGGAGCTCAATATTTGACGTAATTGGTCGAAGCAATCGGCCAACGGGATTAGACAGACATTTAGTGGTCAACTGGAGCAACTACATGGAAAACTTTAAAATCCATGCTCTTATTTTGAATGAAGATAGTTTGCTGTACTCCGTGCTTTCGTTTCCTGTCACAAATCAAATCCGTCATGTACCCAGAATGCATCGCTTCTGTTTTCCAATAAACAGTTTTAAAATTATTTTATTAATGCTTCTTTAATGAAAAATGTACAACAAACAAAAGAAAAAGACAAAGAAGCAGCCGAACTAGCAATCCTCAACAACTTTTTAATTTTTACACCAGGAGCTAAAGGTCTGTTTCAGGAAATCACAACCCCAGCAATCAGAGGTTGTAGGATTAAGCTGTAAAAGRGTTCATACACCACTAGTTGGCAGTGTTGTRCATATATTGTACATGAATTGTCAGCTAGTAAGTGTCAAATTGAACTTGCGCTTTAAAATTAGCTTCTGCTTGTTTTGCTATCGCATAAGCGCTTTAGAAATTRCGGAGCTAATTTTTGGATTAGCGCTGCCCACCACTGGTTATAAACAAACTGAATTGAAAAAAGAATCAATAATTTATTAAATGATAGAAGTTTAGCACCAATTTTTGACGAAGTTCACTCAGGAAGTCAGATTTAAGTACGATTCAKGCCAAATTTATTACTTTTGAATAATTTTGATTTATTCCAAACAGTTTAGTTTGTTTAACGCATTTAAAAACAACTAAAAATAGTTTTAATTAAGTTCAGAAAGTGACCAAATAATGAAATGTAGTAAATAATGAATTATTAACAACACTGCTAACAAACTGTTAGCATCAACAAAAGAAGTTCATCAATTTTCCCACTAAAAAAAGCCCCGTCTGTTCTGATTGGTCKGCTTCAGTGGTGTGATCAAAGCTCCGCCCACCACTCTGCATRAATCATTTTCTTGTAGCTAATCTGAGTTGTGGGTGGGTATTTAAGCTACGTGTGTATATAGATGATATATAATCTGATAGATGAATTCCAAACTTGATGTTTTACTTCTGAGGAGTTTTGTGAGAAACTTCTGACTGGTTAAATCATCTGATAACCAAACCTGTCGAAGGACCAATCAAACGACTGCGACTCCCAGCTGTCCCTGAACGCGTCTCGGAGCGTGGGCGTGCGGCGAGGCGAGGTGGGCGTAGGGCTGTACATACATGTTTTATACGCAGGTGGTCGTCAGTTTTGTATCTGATGARACGTGTATATTTTGATTAAACGTGTGCGACCAGTTCTGAGCCTTACACTGTCGGTGTCACAAAGAAAAGAAAAGAAAAAGAGAATAAATCACTTTTTATCTAAAACACGACGGCTCCTGTCATCTGTGTTGTTTCTCTGCTTTTAYTTTGAAAAGAAAAAACATTTTATTATTGCTTTAAATCAGGTTTAATGAGATGTTTTTACCCTCAGATAATTCACTTTCTGTAGTTTTATCTTTATAAACTGAAATTGTTTGAGAAAAACACCTAGATTTTGCAAAGCTTAAAGTTTTATATGTATACAGAGGTTTATAGTCACTAAGTGTACTTATTAGAATAAATGTGAAATAATAAATATATTTTATTTAAAAGAAAAAAATGGTTGTGGATCCAGTTTGATTAACTCCTAACAGCCCCTGAAATYCCTTAAAAGCCTTTCAACGTGTTCCATGTTTTTGTACAACATAAGAACCAGAGGAAGTTGCCTGACACCCTAGTTTTCAAAATAAAAGCCCCCGGTAGTGTGTGGAACAGTCTAAAGRCAGAAACAGGTCTGTTTTACCCTCTGCTGGAACAAAGACTGCTTCAGTGAATTCAACAGTTTGTTTTTAAAAAGTTTATAAAAGTATTGGTACGTTTACTTTCCCGGTTTTTGTGAACAGATTTGTGAGTTTTACACAAGTACTTATCAGTGAAATTATTTTATACCAAAGCCATTTTCTGTTCAGGTATTTTTACTTTTAGTTTTTTTTTTCTTCCAAGTACTTTATAGACCTCTTGTCTGTGTGTTTTTTTTTTTTTTTTTTTGAGGTGCTTTGAAACAGAAAATACCCGATTTGATTAACTTGTAATTTATTGAAATTAAACTTGAACATTTGTTTAACCCCAAAAGTCCAGTTTTTTAGTTATTTTATTTCAAACATGTATAAAAAGCAAAACAAAAAATGATAAAAAGTGATAACTAATCAACGTTTGAAAATGAATGGGAAGAAGTAAAAAAAAAACCTTATTTAATCCCACCCTTCTCCAAAGCTTATTAAAAAAATTATAAAATATTATTTTCCTTATTCTAAGTCACAAGACAAGCTGATCAAATAAATGTTAAAATTTTGTTTTGTGCCATACATGGTGTGTTGAACAGTTACACACAGGTTGAACAGCAGGGGGCGCTGAACTCTCAGAAATGTCTTCAACTCTCCTGAAATTTTAWTCAGTTTTAATTCTGATTTTTAACCTTTTGTTTTATTTTTTAAGAAATCAAACTCAAATCACAAAACAGCCAAGAACTCAGCAGGATTTAGGTCCAGATTATAGTTTTTATTCATCCAGAGAAGAACTACCAGAAAGAAAAGGTAAGAACGAGAGAATATTTCATCTTTTTTTGTCTTTTTCTGTTCTGGATGTTTGTGTTTTTTTCTTAACGGCAGGTTTATAAAAAGACTGAATAACTAAATATTTTAACATCTTTTATGTTTTTTTCTTATCGTTCTGGTTTTAAAGGTTTTATGTTATGTTGACCCTCCTGCTGCCCTGAGGTCAAAACGATCCACGACCGCCTGTTTTGACCTCAGAGTTCATAATAATTWGTTTTTTAAACTCTTGTTCATCAAAACAGGATTAAAATGATTTAACCTTCATATTATCKGCCTGTGGGAACGGGCTTTTTGTTTGTCTGTTAGCAGAATATCTCACGAAGMACTGGACGGGTCTTAGAGAAACCCTTTTGTTTCTGGAACCCACTGGTTTCTCTGAGCTGAACCCTGGAGTCGTCCTCAACGAGCAGCAGGAGGAGCCCCGACCATCACCCCTCCGCCGCCGTGCTTCCAGCTGGGGTTTCCCTGCTCTGCCGATCAAAGCTGTGATGCTTCCTCCTGAGAGCTCAGGACAGGAGGGACAGGAGGTGATAAAGCAGGAGAGGAGGAGGACAAAAGGGAAGCGAAGCGTTCAGTCACATTCAGCAGAAGATCTGAGGCTTTACAGACTGGGAGGAAGTTCATATCCGTGTCTTCTTGTCGTCGGCGGTGGCGGCACGTTGGAGCGGTGACTCTCAGCCCAACAAAGACGGCTTTAGAGGAGGAGGAGGAGGAGGAGGAGCGAGGCACGCCAGCTTGGTCTCACACGGCTGTCAAACTGAAATCCTTGCAGTCCGAGCAGAGTTAGCATAATCCCCCCAAAATACCCCAAAACGCTCAGAGAGACGCAGGAATCAGAAACATAAAACAGAAACTGTGACTGAGCAGAGAGGGGATGCGCCTGTCACCCGCCACACCTGCGCTGTTTCATCTGTAAATGTTTCAGGTTTGATGAGACTCATCAGCCCTCAGAGTAAGTGTTGAGGACGACTCTCAGCTACTACCACCCAGAGTTTCACCTCAGTATCTGAAAAACGGACTGATTTGGAGCTGTTTTTGTGTTTTCTACATTCTGTTGGCTGCGGCAGCCATCTTGAATCGGATTACCTCCAAATTTTAAAGAATCGTAAACAAACATCCGATGACTTTTACTTGAAAGTTTCTTTAAAATCTGACCATTAGTTTATGCGATATTTTGCTAACAGACAGACATGGTTGACCTAAAAAGATAAAAGCAGAAATTCAAAGGCAGATCTTATGCAATCAGTTTACAGTCAGATTATATGTTGAGGACGACTCAACTACTACCACCCAGACTTTCACCTCAGTATCTGTAAAACTGACTGATTTGGAGCTGGTTTTGTGTTTTCTATACGCTGTTGGCTGTGGCGGCCATCTTGACTCAGATTGGCTCCCAATGTYAAAGAGTCGTAAATAAACATCTAATAACTTTTACTTGAAAGTTTCTTTAAAATCTGACCAGTAGTTCATGAGATATTTTGCTAACAGACAGACAGATGTGGGCAAAAACAGTAATATATGTTAAAAACCTGTGTTTTTGTTGTTTACAGCAGTTTAATAAATCAGGATTAATCGGATGGATTAACTGAGTTTATGAGTAAATATTTTTAAGATA
>NW_013952612.1:961708-964875 GCF_001266775.1 Austrofundulus limnaeus
CGAGAAAATACTGTGTATAGTTTATACCAAATTTCAAAAAAGCAAGTACAACTGAACTATTCAGACATGTTTTTTTCTTCTAATTCTTCTTATTATGTTGTCTTCAAATTATTTAAAGGTAATTCTGATGGATTTGAGAAAAATCATTGAAAGAAGTTGGATTATTTAAGTCTAGCATGAGCTAATCAACATGTTTTTGTATTAGTAGTATGTATCACATATTTGCATACAAATAATTTCTGTTGTGGGAATAAAAACAAAAAAATTATAATAATTTCATTATTTTTGGCCAATCTTCAAAGAGCCGATGTAGAGGGACCAAAGAGCCGCAGGTTGCAGACCCCTGAACCATGAAGCAATAAAAATATTTTCTTTTAAAGAAAATATGTTTATTGCTTCATATTTACCTGACTTGGTTTAGTGGAACCAACAGAGGAAGTTGTCTGACACCCTAGTTTTCAAAATAAAAGCCCCAGGTAGCATCTGGAAAGGTTTAAAGGCAGAAGCAGAACCCGTTTTGCCTTCTGCTGGAACAAAGACCTTTAAAGGCTTCAATAAATTCAACAGTTTATTTCTTAGAGTAAAAGTACTTTTACTTTCCCGATTTTTGTGAAGTTTTATGATTTTTACCGAAGTACTTTTCTCATCAGTGAAGTTTATTTTTACCAGTCGTTTTCTGTTAAAGTATTTTTTTACTTTTATTTAGTTATTTATTTCAAGTACTTGATAGACCTCTGGCTAAAAGTCAATCCAACCAATCACGGCTTTATCAAGCCCCGCCCACATCTCAGAACTCCGCCCACATCTCAGAACTCCGCCCACATCTCAGAACTCCGCCCACATCTCAGAACTCCGCCCACACTGAACCTCCCCCTCTACCCGACACTTTGTGGTTAAACCTCATCAAAGTTCAGCTTGTTGTTTCAGTCGATCCAAACGAGGTTCACTTTGATTTGATTTAATTAARATAAAACTTGTTTCGTCAGTTTAACGACGTCGTTAAAACCTGATAAATATTTGATTTTCTCGTCGTGTTTCTGCTCTTCTCTCCAGTTTAAATTCTTTTCCTCTGAACTGAAATGATTGTTGATATTTTTCGCCGTCGTGGAGTAGGTTTTTTTTCGAGGCCAGCGGGGAACATATTGCCTGAGCTCACCAAGGTGTGCTAATACCTGGTGGGCAAGTACTTTAAATGCTAATTCTTCCTGCCTTCTGTCCCGCGCTCAAAAAAACATCAGCCGTCCCACTAACTACCTCTGAGGCAATCTGCTCCTCCCGCCGAGTGGCCGCCCCCAACACGCTCAGCCAGGCTGTCAGAGTGCTAATCCGACCGCCGCTCGCCCAAATGTGGCGTTTGTGCGCCTGATGAGCAGTCACGCGTGTTTCGACTTGTTTCAGGGGAAGAGGAGGCAGGAAGTGGAGGCTCAGCGTGCGGCTAATGGCCGTCCGGCTGACAGGTCCATCATGGATTTCGGCTGYTTTGCATCTCTCTGACAGCCTCGGCCCGAAACGAGCGGGGCGAGATTATGCAGGCGTTCGGTTCACTGGCCGCCATCAGAACCATCAGAACCAGCAGCCCCTCCGCCGGGCGTCCAGTCCCACCGCTTCTGTGATTGGAGGCCGTCCCCCCGGGGGTGGGGGGGGTAATTCTGTCCACGAGCGATGAGACGTGAATAATCGGCCTTTTTCTGTCCAAGTCGTCCTGCAGGTATAATTAACCCCTTAATTCTGTTGGGTGGCTGCAAACACACAACCTCACACAGACACACAAACTCACACAGACACAAACTCATACACACACACAAACTCACACAGACACACAAACTCACACAGACACACAAACTCACACAGACACACAAACCGTAATTCTTCTGAGGACCTGGGTCTGGTCTGAGGACCTGGGTCTGGTCTTTCTGAGGACCTGGGTCTGGTCTGAGGACCTGGGTCTGGTCTGAGGACCTGAGTTCAGTCTTTCTGAGGACCTGGGTCTGGTCTGAGGACCTGGGTCTGGTCTGAGGACCTGGGTTCAGTCTTTCTTAGGACCTGGGTCTGGTCTGAGGACCTGGGTCTGGTCTGAGGACCTGGGTTCAGTCTTTCTGAGGACCTGGGTTCAGTCTTTCTTAGGACCTGGGTCTGGTCTGAGGACCTGGGTTCAGTCTTTCTGAGGACATGGGTCTGGTCAGAGGACCTGGGTCTGGTCTGAGGACCTGGGTCTGGTCTGAGAACCTGGGTCCCGTCTTTCTGAGGACCTGGGTCTGGTCTAAGGACCTGGGTCTGGTCTGAGGACCTGGGTCTGGCCTTTCTGAAATGAATCAGATGAAGGACAGATCTCTGTCCTGCTGTGAAACATGGAGGAGGTCTGTTATGGTCTGGGCTGCTTCGCTGCATCAGGGRGTCTTGAATCAGGATACAATGAAATCTCAAGACTATCAAGGACTCTGGAGAGAAATGAGCTGCCCAGTGTCAGACAGCTGGTCTCAGCAGCTCTTCAACAGGATAATGAGCCCAAACAGCTAAAAACAGCTGAAAACAGCTGAAARCAGCTGAAARCAGCTRAAAACAGCTGAAAACAGSTAAAAGTGTGACTCAGAGGAAAACATCAGAAGTGGATCGCAGTGATTGACTCAAAATTTGGACAAAAATATGAATTTAAAGGTTCCATCATTTCTGTCCAGGTCTGTTTCAGGAGTTTGATTTAATGTTGAATCATGGCTGAAAAACAACGTCAGACTTTCATCATAGAGTTTGTTTATTATWACTTTCCAAGGATTCAAGGATTCAGGTGATTCCTGTGACCACTGTGGGTTTTTTCTTTCATCAATCGAGGGATCCCAACAGTTTGGTCCATGTGTGTAACCAGTAGCTAAATATTCCTCCAGATGGTTCTTATTCATACTGTTTACTTTTAAAGTATTTTTCTTCCAAGCTTTTGTCTCAGTTTTGTCAGAATTTAATATTTTTGTTGTTTTTCTTCACAGCCTGAGCTCTTCCTGCCGACACGAGTCACATTTTACAAACAAAAATAAAATCAGAAACATCAGAAATGACCTGAAACAAAACTTCAGAAGTTCCTCATTTGAAATATTGTTTTCTTCATAACAAGGCAGTTTTATGGCTTGTGCTGTAAAATTACACCACACACACACACACACACACACACACACACA
>NW_013952612.1:965863-968328 GCF_001266775.1 Austrofundulus limnaeus
GTTTTGTTACAATGATGATAGGATGTTTCTCCACATCGTAAAGTTTGTCACAATACATCACAATGAGGACAAGATGTTTCTCCGTATCGTAAAGTTTGTCACGATACATCGTTTTGTTACAATGATGATACGATGTTTCTCCGTATCGTAAAGTTTGTCACGATACATCGTTTTGTTACAATGATGATACGATGTTTCTGCTTATCATAAAGTTTGTCATGATTCATCGTTTTGTTACAGTGATGATACGATGTTTCTCCATATCGTAAAGTTTGTCACGATACATCGTTTTGTTACAGTGACGATACGATGTTTCTGAATATCGTAGTTTGTTGCGATACGATTTATCGTTTTGTTATGATGATGATACGATGTTTCTCCATGAAGTAAAGTTTGTCACGATACATCGTTTTGTTACAGTGACGATACGATGTTTCTGAATATCGTAGTTTGTTGCGATACGATTTATCGTTTTGTTATGATGATGATACGATGTTTCTCCATGAAGTAAAGTTTGTCACGATACTTTGTTTTGTTACAATGATGATACGATGTTTCTGCATATCGTAAAGTTTGCCATGATACTTTGTTTTGTTACAATGATGATACGATGTTTCTGCATATCGTAAAGTTTGCCATGATACTTTGTTTTGTTACAATGATGATACGATGTTTCTGCATATCGTAAAGTTTGCCATGATACTTTGTTTTGTTACAATGATGGTACGATGTTTCTCCTTATCGTAAAGTTTGTCACGATACTTTGTTTTGTTACAATGATGGTACGATGTTTCTCCTTATCGTAAAGTTTGTCACAATACTTTGTTTTGTTACAATGATGGTTCGATGTTTCTCCATATCGTAAAGTTTGTCACGATACATCGTTTTATCACAATGATGATACGATGTTTCTCCATATTGTAAAGGTTGTCACGATACTTCGTTTTGTTACAATGATGATACGATGTTTTTCCATATCGTAAAGGTTGTCACGATACATCGTTTTATCACAATGATGATACGATGTTTCTCCATATCGTAAAGGTTGTCACGATGCATCGTTTTGTTACAATGATGATACGATGTTTCTGCATATCGTAGTTTGTTGCAATACAATTGATCATTTTGTTACAATGATACAATGTTTCTCCTTATCGTAAAGTTTGTCACGATACATCGTTTTATCACAATGATGATACGATGTTTCTCCATATCGTAAAGGTTGTCACGATACTTCGTTTTGTTACAATGATGATACGATGTTTCTCCAAATCGTAAAGTTTGTCACGATACATCGTTTTATCACAATGATGATACGATGTTTCTCCATATCGTAAAGGTTGTCACGATACATCGTTTTATCACAATGAGGATACAATGTTTCTCCATAAAGGTTGTCACGATTCATCGATTTGTTACAATGATGATACGATGTTTCTGCATATCGTAAAGTTTGTCACGATTCATCGATTTGTTACAATGATGATACGATGGTTCTGCATATCGTAAAGTTTGTCACGATTCTTCGTTTTGTTACAGTGATGAAACTGTAAGAAAATTTGTATTCAATAAACTGAAGTCGAGATGATAAACACAAATGTTACATAAAATGATTTGTAGGAGGAATGAAACCATACAACACCAGAATTCTGGATCTGAGTCAGGTTTATTCTGCGACTGCAGACAGGAAACCCACACTGGCCGTCAAACAGGAAGTTCATGTATTTGTACAGTTTCTTCAATGCCTTCGCTCGCCCCCTGCTGACCTACGGCTGAGTCACAGGCTTTCAGACAAAATTCTCAGCTAATGTCAGTCAAACGTTTTATTATGTGTTGTAAAAGATTAGACCTATTTCAGTCAAAACATAATAGACTAAACACTGAATATTTCAAAAAGGAGAACTTAAGAATAAAGTGTATCAGTGCTAACCTCCCTAACTCTAAATTTCTTCAATACGATGTTTCTGCATATCGTAAAGTTTGTCACAGTATGATTTATCATTTTGTTATGATGACAATAAGATGTGATTGATGTGATGTGATATTTTATGTCCTTCTAACACAATGATTTCACACCACCTCTGAAATATGAMAACACAGTTTCGAACCACATCACAWATGATGATGATATGATCGATATTTAAGTTTTTCCTCGATGTAATTGAATCACTAATCATTTATTTCATGTATCAGTGTGGGTCGATGTGTTGTTAAAGTCTCATGAAGGACTAAATGAAAAACAAATGTTTGTTTAGGTAAAAATGTTGTTTTTGTTGTTCAGTTTCTTTGTTGTTCTCTTGTGGCCTGTCTCTGTTTTTGTTCACCGGAGCCTCTGAAAGTTTAATATTTCAGCTTCCATTAATCCGGTTGGTCTATTTTAAAAACAAGAATTAAAGATTCATCTGTGCTCCTCTTCCTCCTCCTCCTCCTCTTCCTCCTCCTCCTCCTCTTCCTCCTCCTCCTCC
>NW_013952612.1:969842-979521 GCF_001266775.1 Austrofundulus limnaeus
GTTTAACCTCCAAAAAACAAAGTTTATAAAATGATCTAATTTGACTTTTTTGATCATTTTTAAGACAAAATGTGAATTTTTAATGATTTCACCTGATCTAACTTTGTGTTTTTTGTTTTTTAAAAATGTTCAAAAACTCATTTTTTTCTTTAAAGCATGAATCAGCTCATTATTTGAATAATTAGTGATAATTATGTTGCATTAAATTATTAAATATCGTTTTTTAAAATACGTAACTTGTTTCGTCAAATTTCACAAAAACATCAAACGTTTTTATTGGTTTTAGTTTGTTTTTTGTTAAAATGATGTAAAAATGAAATATTAAAATTACAGGTAAGTATTGTTTAATTAGATAATTTGTGTTTATTGAACCAAAAAATGAAGCATTTTCTGATAATTAAATGTTTGTTATTGTTTATTTGTTGTTTGTTTTTGGGTTTAATCAGCTGTTTTAGTTTCACCTGCAGTGGATTAACTCGGGTTTAGTTTAGTTTATCTGTTTTAACGGATCCTAATTCGGGATTCGCCGCAGAGTTTTCAGCGTTTTCACGAAGTTTACGTAAAAATAAACACGTAAATAATTTCAGTTTTAATKTGAAAGGAGAGGTGTGTGCGTGACCTCCGACCTCCTCGGAAACATCAGATTTAATGATGGCGCCGTTCCTCCTCCTGATTGGCTGCTGGTGTCAGGCGTCGTCCAATAGGAGGCGGCGGTGGGCTCTGTTCACGGTTTATGTTTTTTTTTTAACGTTTAGGTGTTACTATGGAAGAAAACCCAAATATTTATTTATATATTTATCTTTTTGGTCATTTTTTGGTAGAATAATTTCAAAATAAGAGCGCGTTACAAGCAGGAGTTCCCCATCCTGAATGTTTGGTCCTCGGAGGGTCTGAAGTAGAAAAAGCTGTTAAACGCTGACCTGGTGAAGAGTTCCAGTGTGTGTTGTGTATTTGTGTGTCTGTGTGTGTGTTGTCGTTGGCGTCCCTCTGGTCTTCCTGTAGAAACGCTGCAGGTGAACGAGGACGTCACCTGCAAACAAACGTTCATTTTCTTTATTTTATTTTATTTTCACAGTTTTGAATCAACACGATGAGAAACGTCGAGTTTCCTCGTTTGATTTTTTTTCCATCGTTGGTCCAAAAAACGAGTCAGTTTCAGAACCGAGTCCGTTTGTCCGAAGTCCTCACAAGCTTGTGTTACGGTTTGAACCAAATGTTGAGCTTTATTTTGTGTGTGTGTGTGTGTGTATGCTCTTAAATTAAGATAAAAAAGGAATAATCAGCGTTTCTAAACCCAAACTGGAGATTTTTCAGTGAAATTTTCAACTTTTTTGTCTAAAAATGAATCAAAGATCAAAATCAGTAAAATTGATCCTTTTTAGCGACTATTTTATGATTAAAATGGTTTCAACCTTTTTTTTATGGAGGAAAGAGTTAAACTTTTATAATTTAAAAATTTCTGACTGCTTCATTTCTGACGTGTTTAATGTCTTCTTTTAATTAAATCTGTCCAGAATCATTTACAATGAAATAAAACTCTTATATTTATAAATACTTCGAGTTAAATTGGCTTTTTTGCTTTATATCCATCTAAAAAGTTACAAAAAGTCAATTTAAACCCAGTCTGAGCCACAGTTTTCCCGTTAAAACAGCTTTAATGTGATATTTCCATCCTGAAGTGATTTTACTGCAGAAACGCACAAAAATGAAGCAAACCTGAGTCCTGCGTCGTTTCAGGACAGGTTGTTTCTCCTTGATGTGTTTTTGTTTTGCTGCAGGAACGTTTCAGGGTTGAAGAAGCGTCTGAACGACTTTAGGTTCGTCAGGAACATCGACGCCGTCGTCGCTCCTTTCTGCTCAGGAGGACGACGCGACGACAAAAAGAACGACAACAGTTCACAAATACATGAAACACTGCAGACTCTGGGGTTTTTATGTTTTAATGCATTCAGTTCCCCCAAAAAAGACAAAATATTCAGTTTAGAGGAAAAAGGAACAAAAGTAGCAGAAGAATTGGAGGAATTTGAAACAAGTTTGCTGAAAACATAAAAAATCAAATAACTACAGTTTGAACAAAAATCTACAAATTTAGCGATTTAATCCGAAAGTTTTATTTTATGATTTTATTTCTGTTTGTGGTTGTTTTGCAGCTTTAGAGATTGTACAGCGAAACAAACAAAATATTAAATTCTGCAGTAATTCAGTTATTTTTTACATTAARTGATTTTGTTTTAAAACAAACCGTTGGGACTTTTTCATATTTAAGCCAACAAAGATCCAGATCACAGTGAAATAAAGACACAAAAATGTGTTTTTAACCAAATAAACAGGTGAATCTGTTAAATCTTCCTGCTGAGTTGTGAAGTCAGAGCCGATGTCGGGTCACTGAGGTGGAAAAACAACCAGCTGCTCTCAGATTTACATCTGATCGATTTGAAAAGGAAACAAATATAAAACTGAACAAAATTAACTTCTCAGAGGAGACTTCCTCCCAGAAAAACCACTGGAGCGTCGAAGAACCTTTTCCACCCAAACCAGTTTAATTTGATGAAACAGGAAGAAGTTTTAACATTTCCTGATGATTATCGATTGATTTCTGCAGATTAAATTACTTTTTTCTGTTTTGCAAACAGTCCAGACATCTCCATTAGTAACACACATCAGATTATTCTCAGATTATTCTCAGATTATTCTCAGATTGTTCTCAAAGACAGAAGAACTTGGACACGTACTGACATTCGACACATTTAACCAACAGCTCTGGATAAAGCTGAGTGCAGAGTTTGCACTAAAAAAAATCATTGCTTAATTTAAAATTAGTTTTTTTCCCATATTTTAAAAAGTTGTTTGTCCGTTGATAAATCTGAACAGTTTTCTTGATCAAACAAGATTATTTTCATCTTTAAGGCTTTTTGTAAATAAGTATTCAGCACAATGTCTGAACTGACTGAAATCAATGAAATCTGTCAACCCCCCCCCCACAAATAAAATAAAATAAATGTTTTTTAACGAGCCTTTACTTTTTAAATTAGGTAAAATAAGTCAACCGGTGATGTAAGATGAGAAATATGAAAATATTGAACCAGTGACCTTAGATTACCATATTTTGAGAAAAACATTTTCTGACTTTATTAAAGACAAAATGTAACCAAAAACTACCAACGAGGATTAGTGCCATGGTGCTACAATGTTTCACATTTCTGATGTTTTATCTCAGATATCTGAAAACAAAATCTGAATTCTCACTTGTTTTTCTTAATTTTGAGATTGTCGAAATTATGACTTTAATCTAATTTCGGAGCTGGTCGGCATTTTGACTTCTGTCTCTGTTATGACTGAATTCTGGCTTGATTTTCAGAATTCAGAGTATTTATTTTCCAAATTCTGACTTTTTGTCCTGGAATTTTGAAAATAAAAGCAGAATTTGGAAAATAAAAATATAATTTTGACTTTTTCTTTTTCATAAATTAGAGATTATCAGAATTTTGAGAATAATTGAGACTGAAGTCAGAATTCTGACTATTCTCAGAATTGATATTTTTTCCGAATTCTGACTTTTGGTTTCAGAATTGTGAGATTAAGATTAGAATTCCAAGTTTATTCTCACAATTCTGAYGATCTCAGAATTCAAATTAAGGTCAAAATTGTGAGAATTAAATCAGAGATTGAGAGTGGAGGTGAAATTCTAAATAAAAAGATCCAAATTCTAACGTTTTTCTTTGAATTACGACTTTTTGTCACAATTCTGAGATGAAAGTCCAAATTCTGATTTTATTCACCGAATTCTGAGAATAAAGAGAGAAATCTGGAGGGAAATGAAATCACCATGTCCCTAATCCTCTTCAGTAGGAACTCCTTCAGGCAAAGCTTAACCTGAACACTTTGTCACTTTGTGAAGCCTTATCAGTTCTGGATCCCAGTCTGGGTCTCTGAAGTTTGTGTTAAAGCAACAAAATAAAGACTAATGTAGCTTCGGGAAGGCAGACTCCGGTAAAGTTCTGGTAAAAATAATGCCAGATGTAGCTCCGGCACAGTTAAGTGAAAACGAAGGCTAATGTTACTCTGGTATAGTTCCGGTGAAAATAAAACCCAATGTAGGTCTGGTAAAATTTCGGTGAAAATAAAACCCAATGTAGCTCTGGTAAAAATTCGGTGAAAATAAAACCCAATGTAGGTCCGGTAAAATTTCGGTGAAAATAAAACCCAATGTAGCTCTGGTAAAATTTCGGTGAAAATAAAACCCAATGTAGGTCCGGTAAATTTCCGGTGAAAATAAAACCCAATGTAGGTCCGGTAAATTTCCGGTGAAAATAAAACCCAATGTAGGTCCGGTAAATTTCCGGTGAAAATAAAACCCAATGTAGATCCGGTAAATTTCCGGTGAAAATAAAACCCAATGTAGCTCCGGTAAAGTTCCGGTGAAAATTGTGAAGTTTTAAAGGAACACACAGATTTTGTAATTCTATGTTTTAAATTCTACTTTCAAGGTTCAGTTCGATTCATGTTTTCCTGAAGGTGAACGTCATGGCGGTGATGATATGCAGAGCTTTGTGGTCCACGTGCTGAACCGTACGGTAAAAACACGTCCTGAACAAAGACAGGTTTACCAAATGATTTTTTAAAAAATAAAAACATTGACCCTTTTTTTACACGTTGGTTCTGTCTTTAAATAATCTTGGATTTTATGGATATTTATTTAAAATTAAATGATTTATAGAGATTGTAGTTGTTGGTTATAATTACCTGCAGATGTTAACGATTCCTCTTAAATAGTTTGGTTTTCTGTCTCTGAACAGTTTGTAGTTTTTCTGAGACTTTTTGTACTTTTGTTTCAGTCTTTCCAAACACATTTTCTCAGGTTGTTGTTTCTGTTGACTCACTTCTGTGATTTAATCAAGTTTTTAATCTAGATGTGGAAACATCTGGCTGCAAACCAAACATGAACTGGTCGTATCGACACCAGGATTAGACCGTAGTGGTTATAGCCACGCTTATGCTCGTTTGTCTGTTAGCAAAATATCTCCATGAAAGTTTTGCATCAAAATCCAATCAACAGTCAAACATCTGGTACCAAATACTGTTTAGTTAACCCAGTTAAAGCAAACGTAGATATTGTTACAGATAGTTGAAAGTCATCGAGCACTAACAGATTTAAGAATAAACATTTGCACTAAAACCACCAGAACTCCATTATTTCTCCACGTAGGATGATTTAAGTTAAAGTTTGAATATAAAAGGCAGTGGGTGATATGCATTCCTTTAAGGAACCCTTGTGCTCTTAAATAATTAGTTTTTACAAACGAATCTTTCATACTAGTAGAAAAAATGTCATTATTGCAACTATTCTAGTATTATTACGTTAGTATTTACATATAGGATTAATAAAATTTTAAATTTAAGACGTGTAAACTCTTGAATCTCTTCAAATATTGCCATTTGTGGGGTTTATTTTTATGTTTTAAAAATTGTAACATGAAGTTTTATGAAAATCTGTTAAAGCTAAAGTCTCCCAACAAGAATCCTTCCCCTCTTCTTCCTCCTCTCCCTCCTCTTCCTCCTCTCCCTCCTCTTCCTCCTCTCCCTCCTCTTCCTCCTCTTCCTCCTCTCCCTCCTCTCCCTCCTCTTCCTCCTCTCCCTCCTCTCCCTCCTCTTCCTCCTCTTCCTCCTCTCCCTCCTCTCCCTCCTCTTCCTCCAGGTTTTAACGCCGCTCTCTCCAGGAGGTCGGCTGTTGTTTAAACGCAGCCGAAGCAGCGCTCCGTGTCTGTCTGCGGTTTATTTTACAGAAGCTGTCGCCTGCTGGCAGGAGACACTTTTTAAAATGTTTTTTTTTATTTTAATCCAGTCTGATCTCATTCATTCAGTCAGAGGTTCATTCAGCTCAACTCGACTGTAAAACAGTCTGAGAACAGAAATAGAATTAGCAAAATAAAAAAAGCTTAAATAGCCGCACTCCACATGACAAGTTTCATATTAAATACAGTTCCAGTTATTACTCAGCTATTGATTTGTAATCATTTAGCCTTCGAGAAGACGGAAAATGTTGAAATGTCAAATGTTTTTATTTCACACATTTTAAACGAGTATAAAAGTGTTGACACATCAGCGTCATTTATTAAAAATAAGAAATAAAAAATAAAATAACTAATGTTTAGATCAAATTYTCTAACTCGAAAGCTTTAAAATGATTTAAAGTTTGTTGAATTTTGGAAATTTATTACAATAGATCACGTTTACGAGGATACTGGTTTGAAAACTTGATTTTTATAATAATCCATATTTTTATAGGGATGTCTTTGGGAATTCTAACCCTGTGTTTATTTAAAAAGGGGAATTCTCGATATTCACCATAATTAAAGACRTTATGTGAGGGGATTTCCCAACACAATGGCAGCAGATATTTCCAAGTCATTTTTTTGCAGGAATATAAAAATCTTTCTGCTCAAACAACCAAGTCATGAAAAGATGATGGACGTATTAAATCAATAAAGTAACGTTTGCGCCAACGGCAATGAAATGTTTTAGATTCGTGTTAAAAGATGAGGTGGAAATCAGCAGCGTTGTCACGACACTTTATACTGATTTGTTACGATGACGATACAATGTTTCTCCATGATGTAAAGTTTGTCACAATACATCGTTTTGTTACAGTGATGAAACTGTAAGAAAATTTGTATTCAATAAACTGATGTCGAGATGATAAACAAATGTTACATAAAACGATTTCCCAAAAGATTTCGCTCAGATTAGTTTTCAGTTTGGTCAGATTTTTGTCCGATAGCGAAACATTTTAAATATTCCACTTTAGTTCTGTAAAAAGTGAACTTTTGTAACATTTATTTGCTCTTTTGCAAAAATTTTTTATTCTCAGTTGGATGTGAGCTAATCGTTAGCTAGTTTACGCTAACTGTTATCGTTTCAGTTTGGTCAGATTTTGTCTCATAGTGAAACATTTTAAATATTTCACTTTAGTTCTGTAAAAAGTGAACTTTTGTGACGTTTATTTGCCCTTTTGGGGAAAAAATATCTTTTATTCTCAGTTGGGTGTGAGCTAATCTTTAGCTAGTTCAAGCTAACTGTTAGCTTGTCAGTTTGGTCAGATTTTGTCTAAGAGTTGTGAAACATTAAATTTACCAGCAGCTCCTTTTAATTCTGTAAAAGGTGAACTTTTGTGACATTTATTTGCTCTTTTGCAAAAAGTAATTTTTATTCTCAGTCAGGTGTGAGCTGATCATTAGCTAGTTCAAGCTAACTGTTAGCTAGCACCTGAGTTCTGCACGTCAAGGTCGATCAAGGATTTTTCTACATCTTGTAACTTTTGAACAAAATCCCATGATTTGCATCATTACTTTAAGGGCGTTGAACTGGTTTTAGCTCTTTATAAGCTGATAATTATGAAAAGTTTGAAACATTTTGGTGGTTTTTTTTTTGAGAGAAATGTGTGATGAAAGCTGACATGTTCTGACTAAGACTATCAGAGCTCCTGCTGTTGATGGTTGTTCAGCAGAATGAAGATCTCTGTGGTATTTTCTGCTGCTCGGCCCGACCCGGACCTTCAGAGGTCAAGTCAAACATTCGTTCGGTTGTTCCTCTAAATGAAATCATGAGGAAGTGAAGTGTTCCTCTGTGACTGAACGCTGCCTCCCTGCAGCCAAAAACACAAAAACTCTAAAAATGTTAACTTCATTACGGTTCCCTCAGAGGAGGTAGGAGGAAAAACCTCCAGAAATGTCTCGAAGCCACCGAGAGAGCCGAGCGAGACGCTCCTGATGGAGTTAATAAAACCAACGTGTGAGGCCAACAAACAGTGGAAAACATGATTTCACCCTCGGTGAAGACTTCAGACGAAATCATGGCAGATTTTTACAACCTGGAGAAGTTTTAGCAACAAAAAAACAAAAGTGATGTTTACTTTCTCTCAACATCTTTGTGTCTTTGCAGGAATAATTCTCCAAAAGCAAAAAGTGCTAAACATTGAGTTGAATGAACTCGTGAGATTTCAAGATTTGTTTTTATTAATTGCCCAACAATAAAGTCTTGGAGAAGAAGGACCAAAGCTTTAACCCAGAAATGACAGAGATACATCTCCATTGGCTCTGGGTCAATGAGGACCTTTGCATATTTAGTCGCCTCGAATGAAATACTTGTTTTCATACGGGAAACAAATCGATATTTGAGCCGTCACATTAAGAACTGCTGTTAAAGACTGAATCATTTCAATTTTTACATTTTTATCAGAGCAAAATTAATTCACAGAAACTCATATTTCATAATAAAAGTACAAAACCAAGAAAAGAGTTGTAAAATCAGCCTTTTCCACAGTTTAGTGTTTACCAAGTGTGCAAACGCAGCGTTGAAGCTCTCCAATCACTATTTACCCATTTATTTTCTGTTTTATTTTGTTACCATTTTTAATTCAACGCTTCTCCAATTTGGAAAAAAACACAAACAAAAATAAAACGGGTCAATCCGGACTGGTGTGTTTTGACTTTTGGTAGATAAAATTCTCAGCCATCGACATCCATGGGGTTTTGTAGATCCAGTTCTGTTTGGATCCATTTAACCGAGACACACTTAACAAAAACGTCCTTCAAAGTTTAAATGGGTCACATAAAGTTGTAAAGCAATTAAACTTTCCAACGCTTATTTATTAATTTATTCCAGAAGGTTTGACACACATTTACCTGCTTGTTTCTCTGCTGTAGGACGGATGTTTTTCTCTGATTCACTCAAACTCTCATTGACTTTCATCCAATCTAAGCTCAGAATATTTTTATTAAAATTAACTGAAATAAATAAACTTATGCATCAAAATGTCGTCCATTTTGTCAGCCTTTCTGTTGGGCTTTAGGGAAGAAATTTGACGTTTTCTCCTGAATTTTTCTGGTTGTAATTTTGACAGATTCGACGGATAGTTTGASAGTTTTGAATCTTGTTGGTTAATTGAGCCGACGTAAACGTGCAGTTCTGACTAACCGAGTGGCGGCTTGTCGCTCCAGTTTTTGGAGGTTTAAATTTTTTCCCCTCCCAGTTTGCCCCCCGTTGGTTCCGCCTGCACCGCTGCAGGAGAAAATGGCGTCTGGTTTGGTTCACAGAAGAAGAAGAAACAATCGTAATGCACCACTGCAGTCACCATTTTGTTGAGCCTCTTAAGTTTGGGGGTTAAACCCTCGGCTTCCTCCGACCTTCAGATCAGCCAGGTGTCGACTCTGAATCCACAAAAGAACTGCTCCTAATTCTCTGTGTGAAAAATCTGCTTTATTTAACGTTAAATCAGCAAAAACAGATTTTTATTGAGTTGAAATGAGAGAGTAAAGTTTGGGTTCGGTGTATTGTGGAGTAAACGCGTCTCGCTGAGCGGGTTTTGGTCATTAGGACACATTAAACCTCTCATTACGTCCTCGCAGACTTTATCACCTCTGTCGGCTKGATTCAGAGGGGAAGCCGAGCCGAGTCGGTCCCAGAGTGACTCGTCAGAGTGAAACACGTTTGGCTCGGTAATTATCTCACCGCTGCTGCTGTTTAATAAGATGTTCAGTTCAGGATGGTGCCTCCGCGACAGCTGGAACCTCAGCACTCAAAAAACCTCCAAAACCACAGGAAAATACCCCAAAACCACAGGAAAATACCCCAAAACCACAGGAAAATACCCCAAAACCACAGGAAAATACCCCAAAACCAC
>NW_013952612.1:980007-982203 GCF_001266775.1 Austrofundulus limnaeus
ACACACACACACACACACACACACACACACACACCAGGGGAACTTTGAAGTCCTGGCAGGGGTGGAGGAGGGTGAAAAGCTGCAACCTTTTCTGTTTTTTCTGATGAAATTCGCCCTGAGAAGCATCAGAAAGAGCCGAGCGGGTCACATCGGGATACGAAGCGTCGCTGCAGCGTGCACGCCGTTACAACTCTGGGGGGAAGTAACAACACACACACACAAAAAACACACACACACCACTGGAGAAGACATCAGCTTCATCTGTGTGTGTCCACAACACTGATGGGTCCAGGATTTTGTGTCTCCGGAGGGAAACAATCCCCCCAACATTTCCCACCGTGTTTCCAGCCTGCTCTGCAGGCTTTTATTTTTTAAACAAAACGAGCAGGAGACGAAAAAGTTTGTCAATCAGAAGCAAGAATGTTTCCAGAATGAAACAATGAGGATTAAAACGAGGTAAAATTACCTCAAACTATCAAAAATTTGAGAATTTTCTTTGTATTTTTTGACAAAAATTCGCAAAAATTTGAGAAAAAAATAATATTTAAAAAAACGGTTACGTGCTCCCGGTTAGCTTCAGCTTTGATTGGATTTTCGGCTCGTCGTCCTGTAATAACAGTTTTATTTTAGCTTTGTTAGCTCCTCTGCCTCAGATAAAAGCTTTAATAAGGCTGAATTTCTTTCTTCAGGTCAATAAAACTTCTAAAAGTACAAAACAAACAACCTAAATCAACTAGAATTGATTTCCAAACTTGTTTTAAAAATGAAGAAAAGCTGATTTTATTTTATTTTTTCTCCTCTGAAGGTGTCGCTCAGGGATTAAAGCGAGGCCAGAATATTTACAGGATTTATTTTTCTGGAGTTTCAGGCCCGACGGTTAATTTTAAACGCAGCTCGGGTTCTGCTCGTTATTTAGCGGACCTTCCGGATGCTGCGGGGATCAGTTTGTATTGATTGCTCCATAAAACGGTTTCATGGATGAACCGACGATCAGAGGAGCTGAGGGGAAAATAAAAACCATATAAATCTGTTTTTTTCTTTTCTTTTTGTGTCAGGAGGATTTAAATTAATAAAAGATGAAGCAGAAATCCTTCGCCATCAAACCTCTCATTAGTTTTTATTTCAGAAAAGAAAACAAGCTTCTTTTATCTTCATTTTGCAGATAATTAAATTTAATTTTCAGATTTTATTTTAAATATTTATTAGTTTAGTAAATATTTTGTCCATGTTTTGATTTGGTTATAATTGATTTTAATTGTCAGGATTATAAATCATATAATTGATTTTAAATATTGATTAATTACTAAAACGGAGAATAAATTCGACACATGAAGGTTCTGAAGGAGTTTGGTTGAAATGAACTCGATGTTTTCGACATGAATCAGTCTCACGTGGTTGTGGAGGAATTTTGGCCCACTCTTCTTTTCATTGTTGGTTTCTGCTCAGCTCACAGGCTTTCAGTCAGGCTCAGGTTCGAGACTCGTCCGGACCGTTAAAGAACCTYGGTTCTTTGTTTTAACTCATTCTGTTGTAGACCAGCTGCTGGGTTTGGGATCAGGGTTCTGTTGGACCCAGTTTGGTCCAAACTTGAGAGGTAGACTCACATTAGACCCTAGAACACTTTGGTTTACAGAGTGGTTCCTGGACCATTCAGGAACTGCATGCTGCAGTGCCTTCTGGGTAAACATGACTCTGATCATGTGACCTGTCAGGAGGAACCGTGACTCTGATCATGTGACCTGTTAGGTTGAAGCGTGACTCTGATCATGTGACCTGTCAGGAATGAAGCGTGACTCTGATCATGTGACCTGTCAGGAATGAAGCGTGACTCTGATCATGTGACCTGTCAGGATGAAGCGTGACTCTGATCATGTGACCTGTCAGGACGCAGCTTGACTCTGATCATGTGACCTGTCAGGACGCAGCTTGACTCTGATCATGTGACCTGTCAGGACGCAGCTTGACTCTGATCATGTGACCTGTCAGGACGAAGCGTGACTCTGATCATGTGACCTGTCAGGAGGAACCGTGACTCTGATCATGTGACCTGTCGGGACAAAGCGTGACTCTGATCGTGTGACCTGTCAGGAATGAAGCGTGACTCTGATCATGTGACCTGTCAGGACGCAGCTTGACTCTGATCATGTGACCTGTCAGGACGAAGCGTGACTCTGATCATGTGACCTGTCAGGTCGA
>NW_013952612.1:982213-983987 GCF_001266775.1 Austrofundulus limnaeus
ATCGTAATTTATCGGGATATATTGTATCGTGACCCCTCTGTTATAATATGTATCGTATCGCCAAATTATTGCCAATACACAGCCCTATTGGTTAGGTGGTTACATTTGTCGAATGGTGATTGGCTGTATGCATGTCACATGATTGTTATATCATTGGCTCTCTACTGACGAGAGCCAGTCACAACACGACAGACTTCCTGATTGACCGTCTGCTGTGTTGCTCAGAATTAAATCACTTGACGACCATACATGCAGACTGCCACAACAACAATTATTACAGTTAATGCCACCAGATGCTCCTTTCCACTTCAAATATGAAATAAAAGTTAATAATATAATAATCTTTAATTTATTTATCATACCTCTGATTTTACTTGCCCTYTCAACACAATTTAAAAATTGACACACAGCCTGAAGTCTGTACTTTTGACATAATTAGGAACAGATTTTCAATGAGAGCGTCATGTGACGAGGACATGAGGCATGCAGGGACTACAGGGGATTAATCATCATAATAATCATTATCGGCTAAATACCACAATTAACAGTGATTATTTTTTTTTGCCAATATCGCCCAACTCTAGACGAGGTATAATTAAAAGGTACAATTCTGGCCTGTATAAGGTACAAWCTACAAGGGTACAAATAAGTACCCACTGTTTATGGTACCTCCCCAGTGACAAGCCAGTGTACCCTTAAAGGTACAATGTAGTACTTTTATTTCTGAGAGTGTAGAAAGAGCTGAAAGTCAAAGCTGTGGATCTACAGGTGCGTCTATGTTCCAACCTGTCCCATGAGGTTCAGATCAGGACTGACAGAATCAGATCCTGGATCCAAACAGCTGGAACTGGTAAAGGGGGCGGAGCGGGGGCGGAGCCTTAGCTGAAGAGTAGAGCTGCTGCTGAGGATGGTGTCTCCTCTGTAGTCCGGGGACARGTTGGGATCTAAGAAAATGATTGAAATGTAGAACTCATAAAAACCAGACTCACCGCTGACGTGTTTTTATTGTTTCTGATCTCAGCTCTGCTGTCGGTGAGCCCGCAGCCGAAACTTTATTTAGGAATCGGTGAATAAAGAGCAAGAAGCTGCAGCTCTCAGAGAAACGACAGAAACGTTTTCCCTCCTCGGAGCAGGAGAGTCTGACGATGACGAGCCGGAGCTTTGAAGAGGAGGCGGCAGGTGACTGACAGCCTCCACCGTGTCCACGTGTCTCCTGACCGTCCTCAGGACTCGGTGACTCGGTGTCCCTCCTGCTCAGAGTCTGTGTGTGCGTGGAGCGCCATGACTCACACGCCCACGTCGAGCCGCTCTCGTCTCCATGCTCCTAAACGTGCCGTCTGCTCAGAAACCAGGACCGGGTCTGCTTCAGGACCGGATCAGAACCAGATCCAGACGGTTCTGAACCCTCTTTAATCTGGTTTATAAACATGGTTTCAGTCTTGAATGTGTCCTGAAGGACTGATCAGCTCCAATCCTGCAGCACAGGTGGATCTGTTTACAGACCGTCCCTGTTCTCTGGGACTCCAGGACATGCAGGACTCTGTCCCTACTCTCTGGGACTTGGGGACATGCAGGACTCTGTCCCTGCTCTCTGGGACTCCAGGACATGCAGGACTCTGTCCCTGTTCTCTGGGACTCCAGGACATGCAGGACTCTGTCCCTACTCTCTGGGACTTGGGGACATGCAGGACTCTGTCCCTGCTCTCTGGGACTCCAGGACATGCAGGACTCTGTCCCTGTTCTCTGGGACTTGGGGACATGCAGGACTCTGTCC
>NW_013952612.1:984023-989148 GCF_001266775.1 Austrofundulus limnaeus
GGATAATCTCCAGAAATCAATTTAAAGGGTAATAAAATAATTGCTGATGTAATATTTTCCTATAATTATTACAAAAACACAAAATAAGTAAAATAAGTATTTATATTTGTGTACAAGCTGTTTAGCTTGTCAAAAAGCCTGTGTTTTTAGGGTTTTTAACAAAGTTTGTACTCAGACCAGTAATATTTGGGGTCACAAGTTTTTGCCGTGGATATTTTGGGGGTCAGAAAATAAAAAGTTTGGGAACCACTGATGTAGGGGGTCCCGTTATTAGTCCAAAATAATGAGTTTTTATTTTGGTTTAATCCATCTGGTTCTGATGGGTTTTACTAGTAGTTCTCATCGGTCCAGCTGGTTCTGAGTCAATTAAATTTATTAAGCTAAAACTGGTTTAACTGGTCTTATCAACCTGTCTGGTTCTGATGGGTTTAGTTGTTTTAACTCAGATTTGTTTGATAAACCATCTGATTAGAACTGGTTTGATGAACCCAGTCGGTGGTTCTGTGGTTCTTTTGTTYGAACTGGGTTAGTTTTGCTCCTGGTTTCTGGTTCTACACGGGTCTCTGATCCCTCAGGTATGAATGTGTTGTTCTGAATCTTCTGGCAGCAGAACCTCGGCCTGCTCGCGCCGCGGCACCGACTCTCTTTAATGTTTGCTGTTATTCATTATGAATGACCRGGAGTTCCTGCTCGGAGACGAGTCATGAATCATTCAGCGCCGACCAATCGGAGCAGGAACCACACGGGCTTGTTTTGTTCTACATCTCGTCAGCAGGTGGACCTGACCCGGCTGTGCAGGCAGGAAACYGAAACCTGCTCTTTTTCATTGTTTTGATGACTTCAGGCTGAAAAACTCCTGTCAAACTGGATGTAAATTTAATAACTGGTTAGAAAGGTTTTATGTGTGAAAACAGCTTTTTATCAAAATTAAATCTTGTTTTAAATTTTATTTTGTAAAACCACCTTTAATATATTTGTCTCAAACTTGTTAGARATGTTTATCAGTTTTAATTTTTTTAACTTTTTGATAGTTTGGGACTGAAGGGCTGCGTGTTGGCAAGAAATTAGTGATACAATACATATCATGACTCGGGTCACAAGATATCGTGATATATCACGATAAATCTTGATATATTTGTTATACTATAAAGCAAAGCGATATATCACAATTTTTCTTTCAAAAAGATTCTAATTTAAAAAAACTACGACGAGCACAGCATTCATAATGTTTGATTTATTTTTATTCAATCGTAGAAACAACAGTAGCTGTGTTTCCATTCACCATGAAAATGCGCAAATTAGAATTTCGAAAATAAAATTGCTCAATGGAAACACGCCAATTTTGAAAAAAATTACATTTTTGACTAAATGTTTTTGCYCTAGGATGAGGTGGTTTTTCAGCCGTATTGAAATTGTTGTTTTTCACAAAACTGCAATGGAAACACTTTTTTCACATCACAGGAGTCACGTGATCAACAACCGGCTGTTTCTACTGGTGAAAAAGACGATGATGAAGAAGATAACAGGAAGTAGAAGTAGTAGTAATATCACAGAAGTAGTATAAAATAGTAAACTCAGCGACTACAATTTCCCAAAAACACAGCATACGTAGCCGCTCCCAAGTAGGGACTTGTCTCTGGAAAGCCTCGATAAAAGACGCCGACGTCTCCTCTGATGATGAGCGCTAGTGTCGTGGTAGCAACATGCTATGTGTTTACATCCATCGCTGCCATGTTTGTAATGACTTATCATGAGAACAAACGTATTCACGTGACTTTAATAACATTTCTTACTTAATGGAAACACCGCAGTTGTGAAACTGTGGGGTTTTTTTTTTACATTAACAGAATATCGACAAAGTTTTATGCACATTTGTAATGGAAACACAGCAACAACAGTGAGAACTTCATCTCTATTTCACATTTCTTATATCCATGCATTAAGTCTCAATTAAAAATCGATACAGTATCAGGTATTGATATTAAATATTTGTTCAATATTTTCTAAAAATGATTCGGTTCGTTCAGTTTTTAATCATTGAAGACATTTCTTGGTGCCAAACATCAGTTTTTCACAAAGTTTGATCAGGACTCCGAAGATGAAGGTCCTAAGATATTTATTGAGTGTAAAAATTCACCGTATTTCTTTAAAAAAGATAAAAACAAATATATACAATTAAAATATAGATTGATATAAGTTTGAGTTGTTTATGTTGCCCTTTTTTAGGGACGTACCGATCCAGATGTTTTGGTTCCTGATACAATCCGATATTTTTAATGATTAGTCTTTCTGATACCGATCCGATAGCTTTATTTCTTTCCAAGTGACAAGGTTGGTAGTGTTAAAACGAGCCCTGCTGTTCCTATCACGAYAAACATSCAGTTTGCATCGTGTTCCCACACTGTGGACATGGTTGTGTACTTGTGTGAGTCTTGACTTCTTAACAGCAGCTGTAAAGCATGATGATGCTGAAAACTGGATCGGCCCGATCACATGACTAAATCTAATTCTACCCGATTTTCAAAAAAAGTCCGTATCTGCCACCGATACGATACTGAGTGTCTGATCGGGACATCCCTACTCTTTTTTTTTTTTTTGGTCAACTGAGATTTGAGGTCAAATCTTCTGTCGTTGCATCATGAGTGTCCAGAACTTGTCTAAAACCAGATGTTTAGGTAGAATTAGGAAGAATACTTCAACATCTTGAGCACCTGCCACTTATGATGCTAACAGAAACTTACAGGGAAAGATGATCAGGAAAGGACCAGGAACAGCACACAACAGCTACTGAAGCTGTACCTTCTCTGCTCACCACCTCTATCCAAGCCGGCGTCATTTATTCTGTCTTCCTCTGGCTCCATAAAATAATTTAGGTCACCTGCACGCTGCTTATGAAGTTTAGGAAATTTATGGAGGGGAAAAACACCTTATGGACAGAAATATACCAACGTCCTGAGGCATGGCCAAGCTAAAGGTGTCAGAACCAAACAGCATCCTTACGACCAGGCTTTATGTAGGATTAAGGCATAAACATAAGCAAGACACCCTCCCACTCAATGAAGTTTACAAAATTATATATATATATATATATATATATATATAATATATGCTGTGCATCTCTTGGGGGCTAAGCCCCCCTTGTCCTTAAAACCCAGTGACACCCCTGGTAGGATGCTAAGATTCAGCTGAAGTTTTGGGGTTTTGTGGCCACGTGAGGAGGGACAGCCGACTCGTGCGAGGCGGTGACGTAAGCGAACGACTAATGAGACCTGCATCGACTGCAACCCATGAATTGAGACGGCCCAAATCACGCTGCCATGTTTTAGAGAGGAAAGGCTTTGACCTTTGACCTGCTAACTGACGAGTCTGAAAGGAGCTCACTGCACGGTCTGACCTTCAGGGTGAAGACTGGCAGCCGTCTTCAGTGTAATAAGGACCCTAAGTGACCTTTGACCCCTCCTCTGAGGTCGTTGCTGATGTTTTTCCACCTTTGATCCACATTTTTCTGCTCCGGAGCCACAGCCGACTCGTTTCTGGACTCGTCTCGGACCTGGTGACATGCTTCAGGACGATCCAAGTTTCTGAATCMGAGTCATGTTTCCCTTAATGTTGTGTAACATCGACTCAAACCGTGGAGATGAGACCCACCAGAACCTCCAACCGGGTCCGATTCCTAATTTGTGCAACGTTTTCACACATCTTGCTGAAAGGATCCCGGTTCAGGTGCAGCCGRGGGGTTTCTCCAGTTTTCTGCTGGTTGTTCCAGCAGTTTGTTGGGTGTGTGGGCGTCCCGCGCTCATATGGTTCTGTTTAGGACCCATTAAAATTCTTGGATCGTGTTCTGGGGGGAGCAGCAGGGTTAAACGTTGGAGTCTTACAGGAACCAGCAGCCGTCCGTCGTCGCTGCTCTGTTTCCTGCACGACATGTTTGGAATAAATGAGTCATGTTGTTCAGAAACAGGTTGCAGTTTTTTTTTTTCACCTCGTCATGGCGAGCGCGGCGCAGAAACGGATCCAGTTCTTCGGCTCTCTGTGCTTCGTTAGCGGTTCCCTCAGGAGGCGTCTGTGGTTAATTAATCACCAAACCACTGTTCCTGCGTCTTTATCGACCTTTTGATGTGTGATGGATGTTTGACTTCCGTTGTCGTCGCGGAGCTTCCAGCGCTGCAGATATTTGCTCCGATGAATAAAATAAAAAAGCTGCAGGTTTGGAGGAGCGCGGCCCGTCGACGAGCCGAGTCAGCCAYCGGTTTACGAGTGCCTGGATTTGGTCTGAATTAAAATCTGACCTACTTCTTTTTTTTCCAGAAAGCATGAATCTGTTTCCCGTCTCCTCGCTCTGAGGAGGAGGAGGAGGAGGAGGAGGCGGGACGCCAGACGAAAGAACAGATTTACACCCAGATGAAGCTTTCGGGCTAAAAACAGTTTTTTTTTTCTGGCCGGGTCACCGCCCTGAACTGTCAGGCCCGGTCTTGTCTTCGGCCTTTTCTCTTTCACAAACTTGACACAAACTAAATCTGCCTTTTCTCCCTCTCCTTCCTTCCACCTGAGCCGGGGCTCCTGGCGGTGGCGGTGGTGCAGCGGTGGCGTTGCGGCGGCGGCGGCGCAGCTCCGGAGTTAATGGGATTATGCAGATGGCAGCGCTCTTAAAGCGCACATTTGAAGTGTTTAATGGAGATTATGGAAATGGCCGAGCGGCTCAGACCTTCGCCCGCTCAATGAAAAGACGACACAATGAGAAGAAAAGAGCGGCGCTGCAGCTGCTGAGAGGGTCGTCGGGGTGAAGGGTCGGCTGCTGAGTGACGGCTGGGCTCCAGAGCACTGCGGCAGCTTGTTTACAGACATCATCCCTGAAAACTAACTTCAGATAAACATGTTGGACAGAGTTSAGCTGCAGCTACAACCACACCAACTTTAGCTCCTTCTCTGTAAGATCAGCTGAATTTTAGCTGTTTTATAACAGTTAATCTGTTCAGTGGCTCAAATGAGTTTTTACTGTTGGCTGCTGGAGGAGGTTCATCCATCCAACCATCATCCATCTGTTCGTCCATCATCCATCCAACCATCCATCCATCATCTATTTATTCATTCATCCATCCATCCATCCATTTATTCATCCATCCAT
>NW_013952612.1:990384-992883 GCF_001266775.1 Austrofundulus limnaeus
CATTAATTCATCCATCCATCCGTCCATCTGTCCATCCATCCATTAATTCATCCATCCATCCGTCCATCCATCCATTAATTCATCCATCCATCCGTCCATCCATCCATTAATTCATCCATCCATCCGTCCATCCGTCCATCCATCCATTTATTCATCCATCCATCCATGCATCATCCATCCATCCGTCCATCCGTCCATCCATCCATTTATTCATCCGTCTGTCCATCCATCCATTTATTCATCCGTCTGTCCATCCATCCATTTATTCATCCATCCGTCCATCCATCCATTTATTCATCCATCCGTCCATCCATCCATTTATTCATCCATCCATCCATTTATTCATCCATCCATCCATCCATCCATCCAATCCATCCATCCAGTTCCAGGTCTTGGGGTCAGCAGCTGGATCAGGGAGGTCCAGACCTCTCTTTGGTCTTCCAGCTCTTCTGGGAGGACTCCAAGGTGTCCTCAGACCTGCTGAGAGACATAGTCTGTCCAGCATGTCCTGGGTCTTCCTCTGGGTCTCCTCCCAGTTGGACATGTCCAGAACTCCTCCTGACCCACCTCAGCTGGTTCCTCTGGATGTGGAGGYTCAGGTCTACTGAGTCTCTCCTGGAGAACTGYGCTTCAGTCTGTCTCTAAGAGTCCAGCTGCCCTGCAGAGACAACTCATCTGGACCACATGCATCTGAGTTCTGGTTCTTTGGATTACTCAGAGTTCCTGACCATAGGTGAGGGTAGGAACAGACCGGACCAGCACAGAGTCCACAGTCCTGCAGGACCTGACCCGGTTCTTTAGAGAACCTCAGTCCACCAGAAGCAGGAGGTCMAAATGAACATCTTCCTGGAAATGATTGTAAAATCAGTTCAAGTAAAGGAAGTCAGAGCTTRATTTATTTARTTGACCCAGAATCATTTGAGTCCAGCTGAGGCCAGCAATCACAACAGGTTTAATTCAAACCGGTCCTCTGAGTGGGTTCTGCTGAGCGGACCCTCAGCCAATCAGCTGTCAGCTTGACATGGTTTATAAATTTGTCTTAACGATGATGAAGACAAACGGAGCTGCAGGAGAAATAACTCTGATAAAACTCATTTCCTTCAGTTTTCATCTGCTCGTCAGGAAGGTTCTGTTCTGTTCGGGTCTGGATCAGCACCCGGACCCTCATGTGGTGAACTCATGTTTTTGGCTCAAATCTGTTTTTTCCAACCAAAAGTCTAAACTCTGCGATCTGTCATGAGGTCCTCCTCCTCCTCCTCCTCATTCAGAACCAGAACCAGAACCAGCTCAGTCTGAAGCGTCCTGAGCAGCTGGGATCAACAAACACTAAAAGTTTGATGCTGCGGGTCCTAACGAGGTTTACGCTAACGAGGTTTACGCTAACGAGGTTTACGCTAACGAGGTTTACGCTAACAAGGTTTACATTAACGAGGTTTACATTAATGAGGTTTACGTTAACGAGGTTTTCACTAACGATGGTTTAAACTAACGATGGTTTAAACTAACAAGGTTTAAACCATCGTTAGTTTCAACTAACAAGGTTTAAACTAACGATTGTTTAAACTAGCGATGGTTTAAACTAACAAGGTTTATGTTAACGAGGTTTACACTAACGATGAATTAAACTAACAAGGTTTACACTAACGAGGTTTACGCTAACGATGGTTTAAACTAACGAGGTTTACATTAACGTAGTTTACGCTAACGATGGTTTAAACAAACGAAGTTTACGCTAACGATGGTTTAAACAAACAAGGTTTACGCTAACATGGTTTACGCTAACGATGGTTTAAACTTACGAGGTATACGCTAACGATGGTTTGAACTAACGAGGTATATGCTAACGTGGTTTACACTAACGATGTTTTAAACTAACGTGGTTTACACTAACGATGGTTTAAACTAACGAGGTTTATGCTAACATGGTTTAGGCTAACGAAGGTTTAAGCTAACGAGGTATCCGCTAATGATGGTTTAAACTAAAGAGGTATCCGCTAACGATGGTTTAAACTAACGAGGTTTACGCCAACGATGGTTTAAACTAATGAGGTTTACGCCAACGATGGTTTAAACTAATGAGGTTTACGCCAACTATGGTTTAAACTAATGAGGTTTACGCCAACGATGGTTTAAACTAATGAGGTTTACGCCAACGATGGTTTAAACTAATGAGGTTTACACCAACGATGGTTTAAACTAAAGAGGTTTACGCCAACGATGGTTTAAACTAAAGAGGTATCCGCTAACGATGGTTTAAACTAAAGAGGTATCCGCTAACGATGGTTTAAACTAAAGAGGTATCCGCTAACGATGGTTTAAACTAACGTGGTTTAGGCTAACGATGGTTTAAACTAACGTGGTTTACGCTAACGATGGTTTAAACTAAAGAGGTATCCACTAACGATGGTTTAAACTAACGTGGTTTACGCTAACGATGGTTTAAACTAAAGAGGTATCCACTAACGATGGTTTAAACTAACGTGGTTTACGCTAACGATG
>NW_013952612.1:993974-998370 GCF_001266775.1 Austrofundulus limnaeus
TAAACTAAAGAGGTATCCGCTAACGATGGTTTAAACTAACGTGGTTTACGCTAACGATGGTTTAAACTAAAGAGGTATCCACTAACGATGGTTTAAACTAACGTGGTTTACACCAACGATGGTTTAAACTAACGTGGTTTACGCCAACGATGGTTTAAACTAACGAGGTATCCGCTAACAATGGTTTAAGCTAACGAGGTTTATGGTTTAAACTAACGAGGGCTGGGGTTGAGGAGTTTTCATCACCTGGTTGGTTCTGATCATCAGGCTCCTGGCTTAATCTTCTCACAGCTTCATGTTCTCTGAACCACCAGAGTCAGACTGGAGTTATGATAATTTAAATATCACTGTTTGGTTTCATGTTTCAGACCTGGCCTGCAGCTCCACACCAGCTGCTTTAGCTGCTTTTAGCTGCTCCTGCTCAGGATTTTTAACGTTCTGAGTGAAATCACGCTATAAACTGCAGTAAATCAGGACGTCCGGTTGATTTAGGTTCTGAAAAACACAGAAGTGTTTTAATATATTTCATGATTTTTATAAATGCGAATTGAAAATAAGCTTTTCTGTTTTATTACATTTTTATTTAAAACTCTTAAAATACATTTAGAACTTCTTCTGCTGATGCTAATATAGCTACTGCTAACAGTTCCTGCTAATGTTGATTCTGTTAAAACGTGTTCTGATGATGCTAATTTTAGGTAAAAGCTAATTTTTTGCTAATGGTAGCTAGTCCTTTTAGCTACTCTTTTGCTTTTTTTGTTACCACTACAACTTCATGCAAAATGTGTTAATTTACCACCTTTTAGCTGATATTTTGCTGTTTATAAGTTTATGTAGGTGATTTTCTATTTTGGTTTTTTTGCTCTAATTTAGCTATTTTTAGCTACCCATTTTTTGTTTCTACTTTTTGCCACTTTTACTTTTAGCTCATGCTCTGCGGTTAGAATCCTTCTATATTTTTGTGTCCTTTCCTCCTTCCTTGCTTCTTCTTTCTGTCCTCCTGTATGTCCTTTTCTGTTCCTTCCTCCTTTCCTCCTTTCCTTCTCTCCTCTTTCTTCCCCTTCCCTGTTCCTTCCATCTTTCTCCCAACCCCCCCTTTCTTTTGTCCTTCCTTCCTTTTCTCTTTGACTCCTTTCTTCCTCCCTCCCTCCCTTCTTCCTTTCTTCCTCCCTTCCTCCTTCTCTCCTCCTCCCTCTCTCCCCCTCCTCTCCCTGCTCAGGGCTTCCTGCAGGATGTTTCCATGCTGGTGTTGTTGTATCAGGTGTGTTGTTGACAGTTTGGTGTTCCCTCTCTCAGCTGGCTTCCTGTCAGAGCCCTGAGGCATGCTGGGAGCTGTAGTTCTCAGTCCTGGTCCTAATGACCAGGTGTGAAGGCTCGTTTCTCCCCCGGTGTCAGAGACGAGGTGACAGCTCCACCTCTTCCTAAAGAGTACCAGTTATTAGTCAGTGACGGGCAGAGGATAAAACCTGGAGTCTGGTCCTTTTTCTAATGGGTCTGGATTCTGGAACATATGTGTGACGAGAGCTGCCTGAAGAGTTCCACAGCTGGAATGTTTGGTGATAAAACCCAACATGGACCAGAGTTACGGGCCGGGCCGGTCCTCTGGGTCTGCTGCTGACAGGATGACGTATTGTGACAGGAAGAAGAGCAGGTGTTTCAACCGAAGCTGCCTTCCTCTGTGTGTGTGTGGGGGNGGGTTACGTCATGAACCGGACCGGTTCTGGGTCCAGGTTTTTATCAAACTTTTACCTTTTTAGAAGATTTGCAGAACTACATCGTTCTAACGCTGAGTCAGCATTTTTTTCTGTTCATTTTCGGCTCAGACTAATTTCTGAACAGTGAGTGGTTTTAGCTGTTTACATCTAAACATTCGGCTGCTGTGACTTTACTTTTTCGTAATTTTTCTARGTTTTGAAAAGATTCAACTTTGAGATAGCTTTTACCTACTTTTATTTGTTTAGCCTTAATCTATTTAGCTATTTTTTGTACTAGTTTTAGCTTTTAATCAGCCCGCTGCTTCTTTTAGCTTGTTTTGCTACTTTCAGCTAGCATGTAGCTCTGTTTTAATTTAATTTTAGCCTTTTCATTGCGCTCTTAGCATGACTACATTTTACAGCTACAATTATTTAATTGTTTTGAAGGTAAAGAAACTTTATTTTTCTGACTTTAGCTGCTGTTAGCTAAGGATTCGGCTCYTTTCTCTCTCTCTGTTGTTGCGAGGTCATGCAAGCTCTGTTGAAATGTTTCGGCTGATTAATGTAAAATCTTCGGCTGCTGTAGCCCTCGGCTCTGATGTGATTCTGTGTTTCTTCTGGTCTCCATCAGTCAGATTCATGTTTTTATCCTTTTCCATGAATAGGAATGGATCTCCTGTGATCCACATGAATATCAAACAAACACTTTCGGCTCTGTTGGGCTTTCTTCCTCCTCTTCCTCCTCTTCCTCCGGGAGCCGATTGCTGCAGCAGGAGGTGGACTGATGCCTCGATGCTGCAGGAGAGCGTTTACCTTCACTGTGGCCTTGGGTTTGGAGCTTCGGCTGATTTCATCTCTTATCACTGGAGCTGAAGAGTATCTGTGCTGAACTGACCCGACGTCTCTGAAACACTTTAAACCTGATTAAAACTTTAATTTCATCGTTAAAACGACACAAATCCTGCAAAATAAACCTTTTTAACAGTTATAGGACTTTTTGTTTTGAGTTTATTGAATTCAGTCTCTCCTGGTGCTGCAGAGATCTTTATTCTGTTTGGGTCAGAGTTTTTTAACCGTTCAGTTTTCTATGATTTATGAAACATTACGTCAGTTTTTGATGGAACTCACAAATAAGGTCTGGATTTACCAACTACAGTTTGGTGTTCTTGGTTCTCCTCTGGTTCTGGATCAGACTCTGGGTTCAACATGTAAGGCTAGATGGACAAGTCTTCCCTTGTTGACATAAATGTATAGTTTTAAACTATCAAAGTACAATGGACCAGTCTGGAAAATGCTAAATGAATGCTAAAACTTGAATAACAAGCTAACCAAATACTAAAACGTCAACAAGCTAACCGGATGCTAAAACGTGAACAACAAGCTAACCGAGTGCAAACAAGCAGCTAACTGGGTGCATGCTGCGTTCCAGTTGTCCTTGGAGATCGTAGCTTTGAGCCTCCGAGTTCTATTTTTCAACTGGAACGCCCCGTGAAGTCGTAGCTTCGTGTCGGGTGGTCGGCGCATCCAAACCATACCCGAGCAGCCCGAGCATGCGTTACATCATCATTTCAACATGGCTGCTGCGCGCATGAAACTGTCAGCGGTCGCACTATCATTAGCATGTTTCTCTAATGTTGAGCTGAAATCAATCGTACACAAGCACCATCCCCATTATTTAACAGACAGAAAGTAAGAAGAGAGGAGGCAGGATAGGAACGAGTATTTTTTTTATTTTCCCTTTCTATATTTAATGTAGCGTACTAGCATGCTTGTCCGAGCTAACCGCTAACGTTGCTACTTTTGCATGTAAACAAACGCGGCTTCTATGTTATTTATTTTACATTACGTCAGACGTACGTGTAGTGCTTTATAGTGATAATTAAAATATGTTTTAACACTGTTTGTACACTCAAAATACTCATAGAGCACTATTATTGTACGTTTTTTTGTTGCAGAGCAAAATAATAAATGCTTTTTCCGATGTTTGAAACTGGAACGCTATCAGCTCAGAATTGACATCAGTCCGGCTTCAGAATTTCAAGTTCCGATACAACGAACGCAGCACTAGATGTGAAGAACAAGCTAACCGAATGCTAAGATGTGAACGAGAAGCTAACAGAATGCTAAGACCTGAACATCAAGCTAATTAAATGCCAAGATGTGAACAACAATAAGCTAACTAAATGCTAAAACATGAACAACAAGCTAACCAAATGCTAAGACTTGACCAATAAACTAACTAAATGTTATGAAGTAAACAAAAGGCTAACCAAATGCTAAAAAGTTACAAAATCCTAACCTAGGCCCAACATTTAGCACAAAGCTAACCCTTGCCATAAAAGTAAAAGCTAACCTGTCGTTCTGATTCCTGAAATCTGAACGTTTGATCCCATGGCAGCAGGAGGTTCAGCATAAAGTCAAACTGTGGCCTTGTTGGGTCTAAAATCCTTGTTTTTAAGCTAACTGGCATCTTTTGTAGAAACAAAACCAAATGATTTGAGAAGGAAACTGAATCTGACGAGACACTGTTGTAATTTTTTACTTCTTTTTTTAAAAGCAGGTATTTTCTTTAAATATTTGGATTAAAATGACTCCATTTTCAAACCTCAGGAGTGATTTTGACCCAAGGACAGCAGGACTGAAGGTGATCCTCACACCAGTGATTACCTATTTCTAGATTTGGCAAATATTAGGTTATTAAA
>NW_013952612.1:1001804-1002966 GCF_001266775.1 Austrofundulus limnaeus
CTGTTAGCCCCTCCCCCCCCTTGTTAAGCCATCTTAATTAGTTTAATATTAATTACAGCTTCCTGTGTTTGATGGCGTGATCTCAGCAGGTGATGAGCAGCGGAGCGGAACGAGACACCTGAGTAATTATTTAACTCCTCGTTAAAAACCTTAATTACTCCTGCAGCAGCTGCTGACACCTTTCAAATAAATTATTATTATTTATTAAATTATGAACTGCTTTAGCTTTTAAGATTTTCTAAACATAAATTAGGACAGCGTCTCAGTCCTCTGAGTGTCCTTGTCCTCCTCCTCCTAACGAGCGAGGCCTCTTCATTAATTCGCTCCCATGCCCCCCCTCCCTGCTCTCTGATTGGCCGCTGGGTGGGCCCYCTGCGGTAAGACGCCACATTTATACGGGCCGGTTTCTGACAAACAGGCCCCAGCAGGTCACTGATGAACTCAGGCAGATTAGACGAGCCCGACGCCGGACCCAGACCGGCGGCGTTTCGCCCCACAATGCATCTGTGATCCGCCGATCCACACGGCTGGAAGTGTTTCCGCCTGCTGATCCGTCAGCCCTGGGTTCTGTTGTTCTTTCAGATGAAGAGACTTGTGAGCTGATTGTGTTTTAGGAAAGCTGCTGCTTCATCCAGAATCCCTGGTTCTGATGACCCAGTTTGGCTCGGAGAACGGGTTCTGATGGAACAATGACTTCAGAAACCTTCCTGAGCACTTCTGACTGGAAGAACAATGTTGGCTCTTTAAAAGAATATTCATGRGTGTTAAAGTGAGGTTATGAGCAGTTAATATCTTACCTGTTGCAGATGGCTCTTCAGTTTTAGTTTAAATATATTTTTTAATTCATTCACGTTTTTGAACAAATAACTATTTTGAGCTGAACTAAGTCAAGTCATCTTAAAAAACTCTGATCTCAAAGAACTGGTAACATAATACAGCTGGGTACTTTTATACCTGGTACTCATCATCTACKTACTTGGTTACTAGGGGTGCAACAATACATGTACCCGTATCAAACCGTTCAATACAGTGCTTTAGGTTCAATACACACTTGTATGGAACAATAAAGATTTTTTACATTTATTTTATCAGCTTGTCTTCTGAAGATGCTCTGTGTTGAAGGATCAGTGGATCTGTGTTCGACTACTCCACCTAGGCTGCA
>NW_013952612.1:1004476-1006349 GCF_001266775.1 Austrofundulus limnaeus
GTATTTACTGTGTACATACTGGTCTTTCTACTCAGCAACATACTCCTGAGGAACGTATTGGGTAACGTACCAGGTTTACAATCTAGGAGTGTAACTGGGTACTTACTTCGGTACTTTTGGAGTACTTACCAGGTACATTCTGAGCTACCTACCTATCAAGTGACCTACCAGGGAAAGTACCAGGCGTCATCTCGTGCCGTTAACCTAGGCACGTACCTGGTTTACTATGTATGTACTGGCTACCTAACTGGGGTTTTAAGATTATGTACCGGCCACTTTTTGAGTACCTATAAGGTACATATTGAGCTACCTACCTTAGAACGTACCATGTGACCTACTGGAGAATATACTGGGTGATGTGCTGTTCTACCTACCTAGGTAAATACCTGGGTATTTACTGTGTACACACTGGACTTTCTACTTGGCAACATACTCCTAGGGAACATTCCCAATCACATACTGGGGAACGTACCAGGTTAACAATCTAGGAGTGTAAATGGGTACCTACTTCAGTACTTTTGGAGTACTTACCAGGTACATTCTGAGCTACTTACCTAGAAACATATCAGGTAACATACCAGACTTTTTACTGTGTACATACTGGGAATGGATCGAGTGATCTACCAGGGAAAGTACCAGGCATCATCTCGTGCTTTCAACCTAGGTGTGTACCTGGTTTCTTATGTATGTACTGGCTACCTACGTAGTACTTTTTGTATAATTTATAAGGCACATACTGAGCTACCTATCATGGAAGGTACCGTCTGACCTACTGGAGAACATATTGGGTTATGTATTGTTCTACCTGTATAGGTGTATACCTGGGTACTTACTGTGTACATACTCAGCAATGAACTTACTGGAGACTATACCAGGTGACAGAATGTTACCAACCTAGGTGCATACTTGGTACTTATTGTGTACTTACCGGGTATGTACTGCTACTTACCTGGTATTAATAGTGTACTTACTGGGGATGTACTGCTACTTACCTGGTATTTGTAATGTACTTACTGGGGATGTGCTGCTACTTACCTGGTATTAGTAGTGTACTTACTGGGAATATGTACTGCTACTTACCTGGTATTAGTAGTGTACTTACTGGAGATGCTACATATCAGGAATAGATACTAGGTAAAAATAACGCCATTGACTAAAATTTAAATATATATTTTTAATTTGATGTTTGTAGTTAATCAACTCTTTAACCTTTTAAAGGGACTTGAACAGTTTAAAACATTTAAAAATGTTTTTTTTTTGTGTGTCTTTTAGTCGTAAAAGACGAGACGTTTTTATTAAATGAATGTTTTTGTGATTGAGCGCCGCAGTGCGACGTCAGAACTAAAGAGTTCTGGTTGGTCTAATCCTCGCTCAGGTCTGGMTTTTGTTCCCTCCGTCTGACGGCTAAGTTTTCTTCTTCTTTGGTTTCTGAACGTGTTGTTTGTGTAGRTCAGGAGGTCAAAGGTCGTCTCCTCTGAGTCTCCCGCCGCCGGCCGACCCGATGAGCGATCCGACCCGGGAGGACGGGCGCTGTAAAATAAGGCGTTTAATCATGGCTCCGATGAAAACGTCACTCGTGTCGATTCATTAACGTCAGGCGGAGCCACTCGCTGACCCTGAAGCCGGACCACCTTGTTGGGTTCTGGCTCTGGGAGCCGTGGACAGGAAGCAGAGGATTATGGGTTAAACAGGCTCTGAATTTATGTTTGAAGGATGAGTTCCTACCTCAGGATCAAACCTTTCACCCCCCGAACAGGAAATAACTCGTCTCAGAGGACTTCATCTGATGAGTTATAGCTGGACTCTGAGGCTCAGAACTTCAGCTGCTTCAAGGTGAACAAGGAGGAGGAGGAGGAGGAGGAGGAGGAGGAGG
>NW_013952612.1:1007657-1012124 GCF_001266775.1 Austrofundulus limnaeus
AAAAGCCTGGCTAGAAGCTAAAAGCCTGGCTAGAAGCTAAAAGCCTGGCTAGAAGCTAAAAGCCTGGCTAGAAGCTAAAAGCCTGGCTAGAAGCTAAAAGCCTGGTTAGAAGCTAAAAGCCTGGCTAGAAGCTAAGAGCCAGGCTAGAAGCTAAAAGTGGCAAATGCCTGGCTAAAAGCTGAAAGTGCTAAAAGCCTGGCTAGAAGCTAAAAGCCTGGCTAGAAGCTAAAAGCCTGGCTAGAAGCTATTAGCCTGGCTAGAAGCTAAAAGCCTGGTTAGAAGCTAAAAGTCTGGCTAGAAGCTAAAAGTCTGGCTAGAAGCTAAAAGCCTGGCTAGAAGCTAAAAACCTGGTTAGAAGCTAAAAGCCTGGCTAGAAGCTAAAAGCCTGGCTAGAAGCTAAAAGTGTTTAAAGCCTGGAAAAAGGCTAAAAACCTAGTTAGAAGCTAAGTGTAGCAAAAGCCTGAATAAGAAAATCTAAAAGTTACAAAACCTGAAAGTCTCGGCTTGTATCTCCTGAATGAGCCGAAGGTTTTTATATATTTTTTGTTAATTGTGTTTGATCTCTGTAAATGTTCAGAAATCTTTCCTTGCATTAATTTTTTTTCTTCTCTGCTCTTCTCCCCCTGGTTTCGGCTGCTTCCTGTGTCCCCCTTCGGCTGCTCTGAAGGTAGGTGAAGTTTTGTTGGTGTATCGAATGTTTCTTCACGGAGATYAAACTCYTTTCGGCTGCTTCTTCTGTCTCTGGTTTCATGTCTGAGTTTATAGCGTGAGGCGTAGAACACGAGTCTTTAGCTCATGGTGTCAGGTTTTAGCTGGGCGAGGACTCAGAACCAGAACTCAGACTGAGTTCTGCCTGAAACTGAAAGTTTTATGAAAGCCGTCAGGAACTCTGTGACTGACAGGAGTAATCTGGAGCTGCTCCGACCCTTAATGCAGTCAGAATCTGTGTGACGTTTGGGACTTGGTTCATCCCTGAAACACAGAAACGGCCTGGATTGAGACGATGAAGGTTCAGATTAGGACCTGCAGGCTGAGGAGCGCTCAGGCTGCAGAGGTCATTTGGATGATGATCCGGCTCCTGAGAAGACGTTGGTCCGACCGCAGCTGCATTTATTAACAGCAAATATTCAAAACTCAGATTTCCTCACATGCAGGAATAAATCTGCATCTGGAGGAGCCGACAGATCGACAAACACGTCGTAATAAACTGATCAGATTTGTTTCTAAAAGCCTCCTCTTCCTCAGCCGGCCTCACGCTCCGCCTCCGACGCCCAAATTAGGATGGAAATCCACTTCCTGTTGGATCAGGGAGCCGCCGGAGCGCAGCTCGGGCTGTCGGAGCGTTAAATCCTGACTCGCAGTCAGTTTATTAAACAGAGACGACTGTGCGCTGGTCAGAACCGGCCAATCAGAGCTCATCGTTGTCTGTTAGCAAAATATCTCATGAAGTACCAAAGTGATCTGATGAAATCTTCAGGAAATAAACAGGTTTCTAACTGATGAGGTTTCAGAGTCGATTCAAGATGGCCGCCAAAAAGCCACAAAAATCTGAGTCGGTGAATTTTACAGAAGCGGAGCTGAAACGTGGTGTGGTAGTAGCTGAGAGTCATCCCCAACACTTCCTGTACTGAGAGTCACATCTGCCAACATCAAGTCAATCAGAACATTTTTAAAGATTGAACTAAAATGTCAGTTTTTATTTTTTATTATTTTAAGATGGTGGGTGATATTCACTCCTTCACAACATGTCCAACATTTATCCAGTTCTTTTACAGTTTAAATATAACATGTCCCTCTGGTCTGGGAACACTATGAGGTTTCCCTGGTGGGACAGGACAGTGTRTCTGGGACAGGAAGGTCTCAGGTTCCCTCTTGGACCGGCGACCTCACACCTGTCAGTGCTCAGAGTATGCTCTGGGGATGACTCTCAGCTACTACCAAACCAAATTTCAGCTCAATTTCTGTCAAACTGACTGAGTTAAACCACTTGTTGTATGGTGCAGTGTGAGAGCCAACATTAAAACTAGATTATACCAGTGGCTACGTCCTTGTAGCAGGAGGCTAAATCTATTGATCTGATTAATGATTAATGATAGGCCGGCCCCGCTAACTGTGAGGCTATCAACGCTAACTGTGAGGCTATCAACGCTAACTGAGAGGCTATCAACGCTAACTGTGAGGCTATCAACGCTGAGAGGCTATCAACGCTAACTGAGAGGCTATCAACGCTAACTGAGAGGCTATCAACGCTAACTGAGAGGCTATCAACGCTAACTGAGAGGCTATCAGCGCTAACTGAGAGAACAGCTCTGGCAAATGAGAATATTCATGTGTTAGCATCAGAGAGGCTAGCAACTAGCATGGATAAGCTTTTGTTAGGCTAGTCACTAGCCTCTCCAATGCTAATACCAGCTTATCCATGCTAGTCACTAGCTGCTTCAATGCTAACACCAGCTTATCCGTGCTGGTTGCTAGCCGCTCCAATGCTAACACCAGCTTATCCATGCTAGTCGCTAGCCGCTTCAATGCTAACACAGCTTATCCATGCTAATTGCTAGCCGCTCCTAACACAGCTTATCCATGCTAGTTGCTAGCCGCTCCAATGCCAACACTAGCTTATCCATGCTAGTTGCTAGCCGCTCCAATGCTAACACCAGCTTATCCATGCTACTTGCTAGCCATTCCAATGCTAACACCAGCTTATCCATGTTAGTTGCTAGCCGTTCCAATGCTAACACCAGCTTATCCATGCTAGTCACTAGCTGCTTCAATGCTACCACCAGCTTATCCATGGTAATCGCTAGCTGCTCCTAACATCAGCTTATCCATGCTAGTTGCTAGCCACTCCAATGCTAACACAAATGAATAGTCTCCTTCTCTTTTGCCAGCACCGGCCTCTCAGTTAGCGTGCCGGCCTATCATTAATCAGATCAATACCTGGATTAGGGATTAGGAATAGAAATAACCTCCTGCTACAAGGACGTAGCAACCACTGGTTGCACAATATTCTTAATTTTGGCCCTCATACAGCAGCAAATTTTTGTTGGCGGCCATCTTTAATATGTCAACACACCAAGGATTGATCAGCTGTAGATTTACATTTAGTGATTATCTTTGAGAGTTTCAATAAAATTCATACCCTGGTTCATGAGATATTTTGCTAACAGATAACCATCTTTCATGCCTGTTTTATGATAAGTCCTATTTTTTTAATTGTTATGTTTTAGTTGGTTTATTTGAGCTCATTTTGTGAAAAGTTTTAGCAAAAACTTTTTTTTTACTATTTTAAGCTAAATTCTTGTATTTAACCTGTTTTTTAAATKAATTTTGCATAAAAAGGATTAGAAAGTTTCAGATCACCAAAGTAAGAGTTAAAAACCATAAAAATAACCTGAGTTTATCTCATGTTTGTTGTTTTGAGTCATTAAATTCGTCCCGTCGGGTCGGTCTACGACCAGTCTGGGTTTTTTTTTTAGTTGGGTCTTTTTGTCCCTGCGCTCTGACTGACAGGCTCAGCATCTCCTCGGTTCTTCAGGGACTCAGTTCAGCAGCTGATTGGTCCGTTGGAGGGGCCAGAACCAGAACAACGGTGGCTCTGAGCCAAAGTGCGACCCGCCTGGCAGGATTTGTGTTTTAATATTAATGTGTCGTCAGATTAGCAGAACTCCCAGCAGCCACTGGGGCCGTGTAATCCGGGCCGTGTCGGGGTGCTGATAAGATGGGTCCGGGGAGGACCCCCCCATCAGGAGAGGAGGAGACGGCAAGTTTAAGATGTCAAGAAAACGTCGAGTCGTTTTTTAAAAAAATWAACAAATCAGATTTTCAGGTTTGATTTTTTTATTTTTTAAATATGAAACTTCTGTAGGAGCGTTTAGCAACTTTTACTTTAACAGAACCGGGTCTAAAAATTAGTTTTTTGAGGCTGAAACTGTCAGAAATCAACCTGGGCGGAGCTTCTGTTCTCTGCACCATTAACACGTGCTGCTTAAAGCTCTATCACACAAAAACAGAAGCCGTCCAAATCTGAAATTATGTTTTAAAAACCACAGACAGCCTGCCTCTCTGATGGTATGGGGCACATTAGTGTCTCTAGCTCGACCAGAATGTTTATTTTTCCTAAAAATAATCCAGTTTTTTTTGTTTCAACTTTAGATTTTTTCATTTTCTTTTTAAATAAATAAAAATAAATTCATAAAATCTGCAAATTTATTTCAATGTTTTTTCTTTAAATCTTATAAAGCATCAAAGAAACGAGTCGTCTTCAGGTTTAAACTGTTCGTCCACGTTACGGTGAGGACAGATGGAGCGAACAGGTTCTGACCCGGACCCGTGGGGAGTCTGGGAACTGGAGCAGGTCTGTGGATCAGTGGGATCCCTGGTCTCCTCCTGAAACGTGACGATGAGGATCAGAGAGGTTTCATGGTAGCAGCTGTGTACAGAGAGGGCCGGGGCCTCGGGTTTCATTCG
>NW_013952612.1:1012293-1013475 GCF_001266775.1 Austrofundulus limnaeus
TACGAGTACGAGTACTTGATGCTGGTATCGGATCCGATTCCGATACTGGTATCGGTATCGGGACACCACTATATTCCGCCCACCGGCACACAACGTCATGAGTTGAGGTCAGCAGTACACCATCCCCACCATAAACAGTGTTGGTGCTGCACTGCTTCCCCCTCCTGAGACGCCGGATGGTGGACCAGAATCGCCTCGAAGCCGTACGGAAGTCTTTCTCCATGGCCTCTCCAATTAAATATATATATTTTTAAAAATTATAAAACTTAACACACTACAGTATTTTAGTCTTTATTTTACAGTTAAAATAAATGTTTATAAAATAAAGTGTAATCATGGATCTCTTAATAAACAGAAGTTTTTACCTGACGGAGGTAAAGAGTGATGTAATGATTAAATCTACCTGACAGGTGATCATTGGTTCTGCAGTGGTGCATGCTGGGTAGTTTGCAGCCTTTCTGTAACCACATGTTGTTTTAAATGAAGTCTTGTTCAGTCTGGTAGTAGKTGAGGGTCTCTGAAGCCCACCCTGAGCTGCACAACTGAAACCAAATAAACCTTTTGTTGCAAATCGTTCAGATCAGATCTGACATTTTATCACTTTTAAAACAAAACAAAACCTGAACCACCTGGACCTGCAGACCTGGACCTGCAGACCTGGACCTCAGGTTCTGGTTTCAGGAGATCCTCCTGTTTTCCTGGGAGCGAGCGGCGTTCCGTCTCTGCAGTCTGACAGGGGGCGGGGCTTGTTGGTGGTTAAAGGTCGMAGGTCAGCGGCGTTTGATTTGCTGCACTCCGGAGCGTGAAACCTGAACCCCCCCGGCCCTGCAGAGACCCTCTGAGCACGTGCAGACCCACACCTRACTTCTGGAGAATCAGAAGTTTACAAACGTTTCATCTGTTAAATAAAACCAGATTAAAGTGACGTTAATCTGATAAGAACCAGACCTGATGGACCGGGTTCATCAGGTCCCAGGTAACCATCAACCTGCAGAGGAACTCACTTTTCTGCCTTTAAACCATAAAAACAAAGTATTTAAACAAAACTTTCCTTTTATGCTGGTTTTATAATTAAATTGATGAAAGTAGAAAATCTTTAATCTGAATTTTATCTGAAAGTTTCTTAAAATCTTTAATTATTTTGACGTTTGATCAAAGTTTGTAAAGATTTAGAAACAAATC
>NW_013952612.1:1015436-1016596 GCF_001266775.1 Austrofundulus limnaeus
GTTTTATGATTTTTAACAAACAGAACAGCAGAATTAAATGTTTTAAAAGATTTGAAATAGTTTTAAATATTTTAATTTGTTGTTAAAACGGTTAAATGAAGGTGGAACTGAATAATTTCAATGTTTGAAGACGTTTTTATTAAAATTAGTTTTAACCTTTGGTTAAAAGAAGCTGGACCCGTGTCGGTCCGGTGAAATCACAGAACTGTTTTCGGGTCACGCTGCTCGTTTGATCGGGTCACCTTGAGCTTTGTTTAGGCTCCGCCCCCTTAACAGGTGAGGAAGACTATTAACTCTGGGGTTTGGTTAAGGACAGCCGTGGTCTCTCAGGACCCCCTGCTGGGATGGAACCGGCCCAGACTGAAAGTTCTGGCCTGGTCCTGGGTCAGGGGTCCTGGGTCAGGTCTGGTCCTGGGTCAGGTCTGGTCCTGCTCGGGTCCAGTCTCAGTTCTGAGGACGTCTCTCAGCTTTTATCACAACAAACTGAAACTCCGTGTTCGTAAACGGGACTGAACTTCCTGTTTGAGGTTGATGACGGCGGCGGCCATCTTTAAATCCGTCCAGCTGTTTCAGACTCGTCTCATTGTTCTGGTTGAAAGTTGATAAAAACCTGCAGAAAGAAAAGTAAAAAGCATCAAAACATTATTTTATTTCTTTTTTTTTAAATTCCAACATTTGTTGTGGTGCGGCGGAGCTGCCGTTTGATTAGAAACATAAACACTGTCAGAAATGTGTAAAAGAAATCCTGTTTTCTTCAGTGAGTTGATGTTTTTAGGAGTGTGTGGGTGACTTCTGCTCTTCAACAAGAGAGAAAAACAAAAACAAGTTCTGAAGAGACGACGAGCGACTCTTTGATCAGCTGCTTCAGTCAGAAAAAAACAGTTTTAAAACCAAACAAGAGGTTTAAGTTCTCCTGCTGGACCTCCTGGGTCCAGTCAGGTGGGCGGGGACACACCTGCGTCCTCAGGAGCAGGTGTGTCGGAGGGAAACCCGCGTGTCGTTAGCATGTCGTTAGCGTGTTAGCGTGTAGCGACGACGGCAGGTGAGCCGAGACTCTGATGACAAGAGCCGAGGGACTCCGACACACTCCCATCTGCCTCTGCGTGTGTGTGAGCTCAACAGTTACACACACACACACACACACACACACACACACACAC
>NW_013952612.1:1016606-1018193 GCF_001266775.1 Austrofundulus limnaeus
AGTTTGAACATATTTAATTTGTAATGAGTAACTAGGTGTTACATTTTAAAGAAAAGAAATAAAAATATCATTTTTAGCTTTAAAATGTGACAAAGTCAAAGTAGCTGTTTTAAAAAAATAGTTGGTAAACATACAAATCCTCAAAAAACCTACTTAAGTACTGTAACGAAGTAGATGTACTTGGTTACTATAAACCTCTGGTTAGCTTAAAGCCTGGTTTATAGTTGACGTGTTGAACATGGCGCGAGGCTCGGTTAAGCTAGGTCTACTAGCGCTGGGCGGTATACCGTTTTGTACCAAAAACCGGTTTTTATTTTTGTGATATGACTTTTKTGAARACCGGTGTAAATAGCCTGAACGTGCGGAACGTTTCGTCYCGGCCGCCAGTGAACTGTTTCCCTGGGGACACGTTTCCACGCAGCACTGCTAAGCGCATTAGCATGCTAACGTTATTGTTGGAACAACTGGCGGTGGYTGGTGTGTTTCAGCCACTTTTATATGGTCTGACGTAAAAAAATAAATCCCGTTTTCACCATCGCTGAATAGTAAACAACTCTTCAGTGTCGTGCACGYTTAGATTTAACGCGCTACGTTATCACGGAGATGTTATTGCACGGAGACTCTAGCGTGCTTCTATTGTGAAAAGCCAGAGMAGAAGTAGATTTGTAATGTAGCGATGTTGACTGGTGTGTAAGGTGAGTCGTCCTTTTAAGTTTTAACATGCAACGATAGAKCAGATAATGATTTTTTTCTCAACCCTTCACGATCGGACCTAAATGCATGATTACTGTCTACAACAGGCAAAGAAGAAAAGTCGTACAAGAGGAGGGAAACAGTGATACAGAGGTACAGTAAAAGAAAAAAGTCAATAAGCAAAGTTTGTACATTTTATTACCAGCTGAGCTGTGAGGAAAAAAAATACCGTGAAACCAGTGTAATTGTTGAAAATACCGTGATATAAAATTTGGGTCATACCGCCCAGCTCTAAGGTCTACACACTTTGTGTACCCACACACCCTCACCAGTGGTGGTTTAATGTTTGAACCTCGTAGTGTTCTTCACAACAACCTGTGGCCGTCTGCGACACTGTGTAACTTATGAAGTGTTGTAAAAAGGAGAACTAAAGCTTGTTGTGGAGCATCAGAGGGGCCGACTGCTTTTATTTTATAAAGCCAGAGGAAGACTCAAAGAATAAACTGTGCTGACTTGAACAGAGAGGGTGTGTTTTCACTCTTAACAAACCGGTCGTAACTTTTTTCACCTGCGTTAATTCTGTAAGCTTGTGTAAGTTTCGCAAGGAGGGGGGCTGGGGGCGGGGTTAAGTTTTTATTTCATTACTAACAGTTTGTGTACCTATATACCATCAAAACAAACAGAAATCTATCTATAATAACCTCAGACTTAATATCTCATCTACAGTTCATATTATCACCTTTCAGAATAAAAGCATTTCTACATAGTTTGTACTTTTAAAATGTTTGAAGTTGGAGAAAGTGTTTTGTGATGTGATATTATTGAAGAATATTATTGTTTACATTTATGTTTGAGGAAAAAGGGGCAGATATTATAAGATGTTATAAGTTACTG
>NW_013952612.1:1020331-1022639 GCF_001266775.1 Austrofundulus limnaeus
ATTTGTGAATTTTTAGTGGAGTTAAAATTAGTGGAAGCTAATCGGTCCGCTAACAGTTTTCAAAGTCAACAAKAAAAGCTAATCCACTAGCATTAAAATATTTGAATCTGTAAAAATGTCAGKTCTGAAAGGACGAGGCTGTCCATAATGTCCATGTTGGCCGTCAGAACCATGATCCCAATCACAGCAGCTGATCTCCAACAGAACGGGTCCAAAAGAATCAGAATGTTGGACCGGTCCAAAGTCCAAAACCTGGACCTGGTGTTCACCCCGTGAGGACTTCAGAGAGCAGAACAGAAACCTGAATTAACTGAAGTGAAACCTTGASTTTCAACCGTTTCTCCTGCTCCTGATGTTAAAACACATTATCCTTTAACGACTTAATAATCACCTCACCACCGCGTGCTCCTCGTGGTCCCGAAGTGTGATGGTTAGAAACCACCATCTCATTAAGGTTTGAGAAAACGAGCTTCGTCTGTGAATTACCAACAGGTCTGCTCGTGACCCGGCACTAATTTGTTCACTAAWTTTGTCCTGAATATTTTTCTTTTTAACGGACTGGTTTTGGTTTGTGTGGACCACCAGCAGACCTGGACTGACSCACCTTCGTAAATCTGGTTCCCACGGTTTGAACTTGACTACGTGCCTTTATTGCTTTTACACGTTTGGACTCATAAAGGACATCAAATATAAATTTACTTTTTCAAACATGATAATTTTACTGAAAATAAAACGAAGTCGACCAGCTGCTCTCTGATTGGACGATGGGACTTATTAAACATGTCAGACTTATGAACTGTAAAGTTATGKTTGATCTCATGCGATGTTGCAACATCTTAGAACAACTCATGGTGCCCAGTTTGTTGGACAACGCTCAGCTACTACCACACCAAGTTTCAGCTCAAAATCTGCAGAGTTAGTGGAGCTGGAGCCATTTTTTATTTCATAACCTGCACATCTCAAGACCTCATGGGTTGAGGATGATCCCTACTGAGTTCAAGGTCAAGAGGTCAAAGGTCAAGYTTACTGGTGACGCTAGCTGCYTTTCCATCGCAAATGTGRGCAAAACTTTCATATTGTTAATGTCGAAAAACAGTTTCGCAACTGCTGTGTTTCCATTAAGTAAGAAATGCTATTAACGTSACSCTTGAATACGTTTGTTCTCGTAATAAGTCATTACAAACATGGCGGCAACAAATGTAAACACATAGCATGTTGCTACCACAACAATAGTGCTCATCAGAGGCGACGTTGACATCTTATCGAGGCTTTTGAGACAAGCCCCTTAAACTTGGGGAGCGGCTACGTATGCTGTGTTTTTGGGAAATTTTAGTCGGTGATTTTACTTCTACTTCCTGTTATCTTCTTCGTCTTTTTCGCCAATAGAAACAGCTGGTTCTTGATCACGTGACTCCCGTGATGCGAAAAAAGTGTTTCCATTGCAYTTTTGCAGAAAACACCCATTTRGATACGGCCYAAAAACCACCTCATCCTAGCGCAAAAACATTTTCTCGAAATGAGGTTTTTTGGAAATTGTTCCATTYAGCAAATTTATTTTCAAAATTCWAATTTGCGCATTTTCYTGGTCAATGGAAACGCAGCTACTCTTTTTGTTCACCTCTTTGAATTAAATAGGATTAAATGGAAAACAGTTACCGAAGCTGACATTTGTGCCTTGTTGTTCTTGAGTTTATATAGTCCTGACACTAAATGTATATTTCCTGCTGCTATGAAAGGCTTCTGTTTGTTGGTTYGCCAAATGTTTGAACAAGAAAGATTTTAGTGAGACTCAAAGGATCCACATTTAATGAGCCTTTGGTGTCTTTCCTGTTCAAGATGGCCGACGCAGATTCACCCAGAAATGGTTAAACATCYGTTAGTTTTAGATACTCACCTAAAWCTTMTTGTAGCAGCTGAGTGGTCCTCACATACAGAGATCATACTGAGATTATTTTTAAACGTTTGATCAAAAAACAGTTCAAATGATTGTTTTTCAACCTAAAATGAATTTAATGTAAAATTAAGCAGGTGGTCTACATTCCTTTTAAAGGAGACCTAATATGGGGGTCCTAGAACAAGTTAGGATCCATCTGTGTGTTGTTTTTTGTGTATTTTGTAGAGAAAACAAGGAGACGACCTTTGACCTGCAGTTATTCTGTGTTCGTCTCTGATGATTTAAGCCTCTTAACGAGGTCATGAGCCGCACAGATTGATTTGATTGGTTGATTTATTTAACGAGCGAAAAACAAGAGGCTAGTGTGTGTGTGTGTGTGTGTGTGTGTGTGTGTGTGTGTGTGTGTGTGTGTGT
>NW_013952612.1:1023750-1032709 GCF_001266775.1 Austrofundulus limnaeus
GAGGCCCATTGATCTGTTTTCCTCCTGGGTTTATTCAGAGCTGAAGACTTTTCTCTGTTCATTAACAGACCTGATGAAACATTTCTGTTTCTACTCAAATGATGGCAGTTAGATCGTTTTTAGTTTTTATAATAAATAAGAGGAACAAGTTAAAAATATTAAGAAACTGCTTTTATGTTTATTCAAATAAACTCTGTGTTCTCTAAAATGATTGAAGACAAATTAAAACATACGAGGCTGGTTCTACTACGAGATTTAAGTCCCGCCCCCCTCCACATAAACAACGATGTAATGTTTTGATACGCCTGTGGACAGTTTCCTGTCTGATCTCTAAACTGACCCTTTAAGACAGAAACCTCAAACTGTCCATAAGACCGTCCACAGGAAGTTGTGGGCGGYGAAAGAACCAGGATGTAAAGCCTCACATCAGCAGTGAGCAGACTCTGGTTKCAAAAACATGGCTGCCTGTGAAAACCTGACCTCATGGCTTCAACAGAAGACGGCAGGAAGTCACACCAGGTTATGATTGATCAGCCAATCAGATCTGGTTTTACTGCGGAGATTTTCTCAACTAAAAACATAATGTATGTACCAGGAAACCTGTTGATGAATTTAGTGTGTGTGTGTGTGTGTGTGTGTGTGTGTGTGTGTTCTTGTATACATGACAAAGTGGGGACCTTCAGGGTGGCAGGGACATTCTGGGCTGAGGTGGTCCAAACATGGTTTGATGTTTCCGTTACAGGTTTGCAATGATGCGGAGAGGAATCCTTTATGTTAATGAGGGTCTTCACACAGATTGAACAACAAAGTGCATCAGTTCTGACCGACAGGTGACTGACAGGTGAGACTGAGCTGAGGAATGCATCATGGGAGAGGAAGCCATGCTCCAAAAGTCAGTCCTGACAGAGACGGACACACAAACACGCTCCTGTCTTCACGGAGACTCCGGTTCTAATCTGAACCCTCAGACCCACTTCAGGGAATTTGTCCCAATATGAGGACCAGACAACATGTCCTCACAACGCTGGTAAAATTAGTCCACAAACACAGATCGACGCACAAACCCATCTTGATTGACAGCTCTGATAGTTCCACTGTTGGTCGCCCCGGTGACCGCGTCCCGCTCTGTTAGTTCGTCTCAATTGGCCGGTCCTGCCTGCCAATCAAAACAAACCTGCAGTCAAACCTGTGGATCCTGGTTCTGTCGTCCTGCCTCAGCCCCCAACTTACCTCTGTCATCTTCCCTCTCGTCTCCTCCTCTTCGTCAGCTCGCTGCACTTCGCTGTTCATTGTTCCCGTGGAGACGGCAGCCAATCGGTGCTGATGTGGCCGAATGAACACAAATGGTGGGAAGGAAGGAAAATAAAGGAAACTGTAGAGAAAATAAACAAATTAAACTTGAGAAAAACATTTTATGAGAATAAAACTAACTGAAATTAGCAGACAAACATCTGCACAGTAGCTGAAAAAGCTGAAAGATGCAAAAATTTGCAAATTTAGCTGATTTAAGCAGAAAGTAGCTGAAATTAACACAAAGGGGAAGCTGAGCTTAAGAAAAGGCTTAAATCAAAGCTGAACCGCCTGAAAAGACAGAAAAATATGAAATTAGCAGACAAATATCTCAAAGTAGCTGAAAAAGCTGAAAAATGTAAAAAATAACAGGAGCCCAAACGAGCAAGTTTGCTGAATAAAACAGAAAATAACTGAAATTAACACGACGGGGGAAAGAGGTTAAAAGGCTAAAATCAAAGCTCAAATATTAAAATTACCTGAAAATCCAAAAATAAAACTGAAACTAGCAGAATCTGCAAAGTTGCTGAAAAAGCTGAAAGATGCAAAAATTTGCAAATTCAGCTGATTTAAGCAGAAAATAGCTAAAATCAACAGAGATGAAATGAGCTTAATAAAGCTCAAATCATTGCTCAGTTAAACTACCTGAAAAGGCAGAGTAAAAACTGAAATTAGACAAATATCTGCAAAGTAGCTGAAAAACACAAAAAATTAGGGGAAAAAAAGTAAGTTTGCTGAATTAAGCAGAAAATAGCTGGAATTAACACAAAATGGTGAAATTAGCTTAAAAATTCTCAAATCACTGCTCAGTTAAACTACCTGTAAAGGCAGAATAAAAACTGAAATTAGCACTCGAATATCTGCAAATTAGCTGAAAATACTGAAAAATACAATCCTGGTTAAAACCAGACCCTGTCCTTCACTTTGCTTCGTACAGAGGGTCTGGACTCGCTGCAGAGAGAAGTGATTGTTGCAGGAGGCGTGGCCTCTGCTGAAGCAGGTGTGTGTTGTTGGTGTGACGGAGGCTAAGCTAAGAAGCTAACAGGAAATCATGTGCGCTGTAAACAACCCTACTGAGAGGAGAAATATACCGAGCTGAATGAGACGGCTGTAAATGAGAGCTGCTGCTTTGTCAGATAAKTTTATTTTAATTTGAAGRCTTATCAACACAGACRGGCTTCATRCACTTCCTCCACTGCTGTATGCTAAAATAACTAGCAGACACTGWGCAGAYCAGGACTGATTTAAAGTCAAAGATTTCCTCTCTCCTTTGGTGAATCTTGACCATTATCTGGAAGCTCAATCATTTGGTTTATAATTAGGAATTTAATTTTAGCTTTACTAATACTAGCCTTCAGCTACATTTTTCGCTAATTTAGCTTTTAGCTGCTGTTTTCACCAGATTTAAGTTCAAGTTTATTTTTATAGCACCAAGTCACAACATACGTTGTCTCAGGACACTGTACATGAAAAGAACAAAGTAAAGAAGAAAGCAGCAGATTGTGTTGAATCACTTCATCACAGTCTCCCATCCTGAGCAAACGGTGGAGAGGAAAAACTCCCTGCTAATCAGGAAGAAACCTCCAGCAGAACCAGGCTCAGGACAGGAGACCATCTGCCTCGACCGGCTGSTTGGAGGACAGGAAAGAGACACAAACACAGAAGAACTGGTCCAGGATTTACCGGATTGGTCACATTTAGGTTTTGACTAGTTTTAAGTTTATCGTTTAACTACAGCGTTGCTAATTTATGCTTTTACAATTAGCTTTTAGCTGTGGTTTCCCTAATTTTAGGTTCTCTTCTGCTTGTTTTACCTTTACCAGTAAATTTTTCAAAAAGTTTCAGCAGCGGGGCAGGATCATCTGTGACAAATCAGTCAATCCAAACCACAGATGTAGCTCTTTCTAACCTGTGAGACTTCCAGTTCAACTCTTTCAGAATAAAAGCACATAGAGCATGCTTGTAAGGGAGGATAGTTTTTATTTAATTCAGAATAAATGCCATCAAAATAGAAGCTAKACACTCACTTTTAATAGARGTAAAATTAGCAGAACCAWTTTAGTGGAAGCTAATCAGTCCAATAATGGTTTCCAAAGTTAGCTAATCTGCTAAACAAGAAYTTAGTTCTGCTAATGTTCCCATCACTGGTGGTGTGGTAGTAGCTGAGAGTCATCCCCAACAACAGGCATGGCCAGGAATGCAACACCCACTTTAAAATGGTTGAACTGTGCCTTTATTTGAATGGAAATGACTCCCAAAGCGACTTCTCGAAGTCTTCAGTGTTTCAGAAGTGGAAATCAGGACCGAGTTGTTGCAGAATTTCTCCAGAAAGTCGAATCAGGTCGTCAGAGTTGTGTCCTTCGTGTCGGGGTTCTGGAGACGCACCTTAATGAGTTTTAACGAGGGGCCCATAGGTGAAACTTGTTGACTCCAGTCAAGGAGAAAAACCCAGTTTTTCCTCCACAAATGATACGGACCTGAGCCGAYCCGTCCCTCCAGAGCAGCTTTGAACGCAGCCCTGCGGCGGCCGTAATGAATGCAGCGTGGCGCTCTCTTTCCCCGAGTAAAACACGGCAACTCGTTAGCACTTCAAAGCTCGTCAGGTGGCGAAAGAAAGAGGGGTGGTTGTAGGTTAAACTGCTGTATGAAGGGAGGGGGGAGTCACCGGGGGAGGGGGGGTTAGAACAAACAGCCATGTCGGTGACCTTCAGCAACTTTGTTTGTCGTCAACTCATCAGAGACAACTGAGTCCTGCTGCAGGGTTTTATCTTTTTTCTGCTTTAATGATCTGATTTCCCCTCAGAGCTCTTTCATTTCTTTATGCTTTTCTTTATTTCTTTATTTCCATTTTCTTGTAACTTTCTCAGTTTGGTCCATTTATTGGTTTCAACCTCTCTGTCAGCTGTTTACCCACACAGGTTCTGGTTTCTGTTCTGTTTTTATTATAACCTTATCTGTGGTCATCTCATTGAGAAACACAGACCTCTGTCTCCTCAGAGACTGTCCAGCTCCTCCTGAGAGACCCCAAGGTGTTCCCAGACCAGACAGAACCCTTGACCCATGAAGAGAGTTCTGGGTCTGACTTGTCTATGCTACAACTGACCCAGTTGTCGTTAGGTTTACATGGCCCAAATGTGTCTATGCCACAACTGGCCCAATTGTTCTTTGGTTTACATGGCCCAAATCAGTCAATGTTACAATGGGCTCAGCTGCCGTTAGGTTTACTTGGCCCAAATTTGTCTATGCCACAACTGGCCCAGTAGTTGTTGGGTTTACATGGCCCAAATGTGTCTATGCCACAACTGGCCCAGTAGTTGTTTGGTTAACGTGGTCCAAATGTGTCAATGCCACAACTGGCCCAGTTGTTCTTTGGTTTACATGGCCCAAATCAGTCAATGATACAACTGGCTCAGTTGTTCTTTGGTTTACATGGCCCAAAATCTGTCAATGCCACAACTGGCTCAGCTGTCGTTAGGTTTACATGGCCCAAATGTGTCTATGCCACAACTGGCCCAGTAGTTGTTGGGTTTACATGGTCCAAATCTGTCAATGCCACAACTGGCCCAGTTGTTCTTTGGTTTACATGGCCCAAAATCTGTCAATGCCACAACTGGCCCAGTTGTTCTTTGGTTTACGTGGCCCAAATCAGTCAATGCTACAACTAGCTCAGCTATCGTTAGGTTTACTTGGCCCAAATGGGTCTATGCCACAACTGGCCCAGTAGTTGTTGGGTTTACATGGCCCAAATGTGTCTATGCCACAACTGGCCCAGTTGTTCTTTGGTTTACATGGCCCAAATCTGTCAATGCTACAACTAGCTCAGCTATCGTTAGGTTTACTTGGCCCAAATGGGTCTATGCCACAACTCTTTCTTTCACCATGCTGGACCGTATCGACACCCTCATCATTGAGAACATGTCAGGTCTTTGTTTAAGAAAAAAATGACCTAAAATAAATAGATTTTTTTCAGATTAATTTATTTTAAAACGGTCTTAGAAAGAATTATTGTTTTGATAGTTTTTGAAATCTTGACATTGAATTTATGAAACATAATCTGGTGAATGTACAGATTGAGAAACAGTTTCAGCGAGGATTATTCTACGTTGATTTGAGAAAGAAAAAGTAAATTTCTGAGACAAAGTTAAACCTGGATCAGTTTCCTGACTGTCAGCTGGTGCTGGTTTGAATGAATCAGAACAGGACTTCACAGACCTGGGTCCAGATCCCCTCTCTGAGCTCTAACTAAAGAAAACAAGCAGGAAACCTGCAGTAATCCGCTCGTCTGCAGAGCGCTGACATGTGGGTCAGGAGGACCGAGGGTCACGTTTCCTCCGTCTTCCATACCTCAGGATAAACTCGATGAAACGGGCCTAAACTGTTGGTGTCTGTAAGCTGCTTTCAGAGGAGGCGGGGTGTTGTAATTCCTGGATTTTCTACAGCACAACTGTGAAGTGTGAAGTGTAATGGCAGCCGGCCGCGGCGGCAGTGGGCCAGCGTCGGGCCGGAGTTAATAGAAGTGATAAAGAGGCTGCCAGCTGGCAGGAAAAACCTCCTCATCCTCCTCGGTGAGCTCTGATAGCACCGAAATCCTCCAGAGGCCCGCAGAGACGAGCGGAGGGGGTTCTGTTAGAGGACTGGTGTTCAGGATCACAAAAGGTTTTCRAGGACCTTCTGGTCCAGTTCGCTGAGAGCCACAAGCTCAGTTCTGTCAGGTCTCACCTTGTAAAGGAAATCATTTGACGCAACTTTGGATCAAAGAGTTTATTTATTTTAGACGTTTGTCTCATTGGTTGCTGAGTTTGGCTGCTGAGGAGTTCAAGACTCAAAATCTGTTTTTGTCTTTAGATTTTGTTTTTTCTCTTCGTTTTGTCGTCTTGGATTTTGTCATCTTCATCTGACTTTGTTTAATCATTTTTGTCTCTGCTTTTCTATTTCCTTGTTTATTTGTCCCATTCTTTGTCCAATTTTTTTTTACTTCTTCTTTATTGTCCTATTCTTTATCACCTTATTTGTCTTCTTCACTTTGTCTGTTTTTGTCACTGTCTTCCTCCTTTGTTGTTAGTCTTTTTTTTCTTCATCTTCCTTCTTTGTTATCCTTAATCCCTGTTTTTATAAATATCGTCTTCGTTGTCCTCGTCTTCTTGGATTTTAAGGACAGTTGTCATCCTTTAAAGTTCAGTTTGGGTTCTATAAAGCACTGTATCTAATTTTAATTAAAGCTTAAAATGTAAACTTTCATGCCACCATGATGTGCACCATGGTGTGCACTTTATTGTTTTTATTTATTTATTTTTTATATCATCCATTTATCTAAAAAAATAACTTTATACTGAGTGGTTTTTTAAATGAGAATCTTTAAAAACACATCACCTTGCTTACAGTATCGTAATATATCTTTATATCATATCGTGACCTCTGTGCACTGCAAAAATTGGCCATCTAAAAATAAGTTTATAAAATACTAGATTGTCTGAATCCTAAAATAAGTGAAGTAATCAGTCACTGCAGTAAGAAAATGACACTTCTGACACTTATTTCTTGAAAAAAAAATCTCCAGGTTAAGATTATAATCCAACAAAATCTGCTCTTGTTTAATCTCAAAATAAGATGTTCTGACTGGAGATAAGCTTGTATCGTGAAATGTATTTTATCTCTAAAATCCTCCCAACACAGCCACCATCTTCTGGTTAACGGTCTTTAAAAAGTCTGATATTCTGATTCTGGCCAAAATCGATTTCAGGCGCTATAAYGTCCCAATCCKCCTTCAGTGTTCCAATCTTATTTTATTGAAAAACATTAAACAATACCCTTTAAAGTGTCCAAACAGGTTTTAAGTGGACATCAGGTAGAGTTCACAGTACTGCTTTTTAGACCTTTCTGGACGTAGATCAGGAGCTGAACTTTCCTCTGATCTGATCCAAGTATCGTTAAGGAAATCAATGGAAATCTATAAACGTATAAACGTCCGTTATTGATTTCTCACTTTTTATCTTTGTGTTTGTTTCTGGAGGAGAGATGGTTGGTCGAGTGGTATCTGTTTGATCAGCACAGCAATAATAATATTGGATATCAATATCYGTACATCCCTAGTTTTTGGACCCACCGTGGAAACTGTAAGCTYTAAAGACCTGTCAATCAATAAATACCACCAAATGTGACCACCTACAGTCAGATCAACCAGAACAGCCGAGACTTCAATCAGGTGTAGGTTTTATTCTATTTATTTCTTCCCTGATGGGTGGGTTTTAAGACCCCCGCAGTCCAACAGGACTTCGGTTCAACAGTAAAACCTGTTCTTGTGACCCTCCAGAGAAACTGTTTTGTTTGTTTGAATTAAAGCGGCTCTCGACCTCCTCCTCAAACACTGTTTGATTGACAGGACCAAAGATAATAGTGGGCCAGGCAGGGTCCTGGGGGCCAACAGGGGCCACCTGACCCACATGACCGAGGGGCTGGGGGGGTCCTACAGGGTGTGTGTTGTATCTGACAGGCTTCCCCTCTCAGATCAGAAAACACAAAGCAGCAGCAGACTCGTATTGTTTTTATTGTCTCTGTCGGGGGTGGGGGCAGACCGGGGGAGGGACCGGGTCAACAATAGGGGCTGGAGGGGGACGGGGGACAGGTCTCCCCCTTTCTGTCTCCCAACCCTCTGGATAAACCTTTAGTTTGATGTGCCATCTTGAGCTGCAGCGTTATGGGTAATCCTCCGACTCTTTCTGCTCTGAAGACAAGCCCGACTTCAGTTTGGGTTCTGAGCTGAAACGAACCGACAACACACACAAATACACACACACACATACACACACACACACACACACACACACACACAGTCTGAGATTTATATACACACATACGCCTGGTGTGGAGTTCATCAGGGGTCCCGTGGTAACAACAACAGAAGGGTCGGAGTCGTGTTACAGTCAACATGTGGCTGCTGCTGCGTGGAACACATTAACATGATCTGACAGAACCCAGGAGTCTGTGGGCTCAACCAGGCCTGTTCTGGATTATCTGGTTCTGTCCTGGAAAGTTCTGTTGCACACAGGTTCCGTTGGTCTAACGTTTGTGGTTCTGTTGGTCTAAAGTTTGTGGTTCTGTTGGTCTAAAGTTTGTGGTTCTGTTGGTCTAAAGTTTGGGGTTATGTTGGTCTAAAGTTTGGGGTTATGTTGGTCTAAAGTTTGGGGTTCTGTTGGTCTTAACTTTGGGGTTTGTTGGTCTTAAATTTGTTGTGCTGTTGGTCTTAGGTTTGGGGTTCTGTTGGTCTAAAGTTTGGGGTTCTGTTGGTCTAAAGTTTGGGGTTCTGTTGGTCTAAAGTTTGGGGTTCTGTTGGTCTTAAATTTGTTGTTCTGTTGGTCTTAGGTTTGGGGTTCTGTTGGTTTAAAGTGTGTTGTTCTTTTGGTCTTAAGTTTGGGGTTCTGTTGGTCTAAAGTTTGGGGTTCTGTTGGTCTTAAATTTGTTGTTCTGTTGGTCTTAGGTTTGGGGTTCTGTTGGTTTAAAGTGTGTTGTTCTTTTGGTCTTAAGTTTGGGGTTCTGTTGGTCTTAAGTTTGGGGTTCTGTTGTTAAGTTTGGGGTTCTTTTGGTCTAAAGTTTGGGGTTCTTTTGGCCTAAGGTTTGGGGTTCTGTTGGCCTAAAGTTTGGGGTTCTGTCGGTCTTAAGTTTGGGGTTCTGT
>NW_013952612.1:1037334-1044707 GCF_001266775.1 Austrofundulus limnaeus
GGGTTCTGTCGGTCTTAGGTTTGGGGTTCTGTCGGTCTTAGGTTTGGGGTTCTGTCGGTCTTAGGTTTGGGGTTCTGTCGGTCTTAAGTTTGGGGTTCTGTTGGTCTGAAATTTGTTGTTCTGTTGGTCTTAGGTTTGGGGTTCTGTTGGTCTTAGGTTTGGGGTTCTATCGGTCTAAAGTTTGGGGTTCTGTCGGTCTAAGGTTTGGGGTTCTGTCGGTCTTAGGTTTGGGGTTCTGTTGGTCTTACGTTTGTTGTTCTGTTGGTCTTAAATTTGTTGTTCTGTTGGTCTTAGGTTTTGGGTTCTGTTAGTTTAAAGTGTGTTGTTCTGTTGGTCTAAAGTTTGGGGTTCTGTTGGTCTAAAGTTTGGGGTTCTGTTGTTCTTAAGTTTGGGGTTCTGTTGGTCTAAAGTTTGGGATTCTTTTGGCCTAAGGTTTGGGATTCTTTTGGCCTAAGGTTTGGGGTTCTGTTGGCCTAAGGTTTGGGGTTCTGTTGGCCTAAGGTTTGGGGTTCTGTAGGCCTAAGGTTTGGGGTTCTGTTGGCCTAAGGTTTGGGGTTCTGTCGGTCTAAGGTTTGGGGTTCTGTCGGTCTAAGGTTTGGGGTTCTGTCGGTCTAAAGTTTGGGGTTTTGTCGGTCTAAAGTTTGGGGTTTTGTCGGTCTAAAGTTTGGGGTTCTGTCGGTCTGAGGTTTGGGGTTCTGTCGGTCTGAGGTTTGGGGTTCTGTCGGTCTAAGGTTTGGGGTTCTGTCGGTCTAAGGTTTGGGGTTCTGTCGGTCTAAGTTTTGGGGTTCTGTCGGTCTAACATTTGGTTCTGTCTGTATAAAGTTTGGGGTTCTGTTGGTCTGAAATTTGTTGTTCTGTTGGTCTAAGGTTTGGGGTTCTGTTGGTCTAAAGTTTGGGGTTCTGTTGGTCTAAAGTTTGGGGTTCTGTTGGTCTAAAGTTTGGGGTTCTGTTGGTCTTAAATTTGGGGTTCTGTTGGTCTTAAATTTGGGGTTCTGTTGGTCTTAAATTTGGGGTTCTGTTGGTCTAAAGTTTGTTGTTCTGTTGGTCTTAAATTTGGGGTTCTGTTGGTCTAAAGTTTGGGCTTCTGTTGGTCTAAAGTTTTGGGTTCTGTTGGTCTTAAGTTGTTGTTCAGTTGGTCTAAAGTTTGGGGTTCTGTTGGTCTAAAGTTTGTTGTTCTGTTGGTCTAAAGTTTGTTGTTCTGTTGGTCTTAAATTTGTTGTTCTGTTGATCTTAAGTTTGGGGTTCTGTTGGTCTTAAGTTTGTTGTTCTGTTGGTCTTAAATTTGTTGTTCTGTTGATCTTAAGTTTGGGGTTCTGTTGGTCTTAAGTTTGGGGTTCTGTTGGTCTAAAGTTTGTTGTTCTGTTGATCTTAAGTTTGGGGTTCTGTTGGTCTTAAGTTTGGGGTTCTGTTGGTCTTAAATTTGTTGTTCTGTTGGTCTTAAGTTTGGGGTTCTGTTGATCTTAAGTTTGGGGTTCTGTTGGTCTAAAGTTTGTTGTTCTGTTGGTCTTAAGTTTGGGGTTCTGTTGGTCTAAAGTTTTGGGTTCTGTTGGTCCAAGGTTTGGGGTTCTGTTGGTCTAAAGTTTGGGGTTCTGTTGGTCTAAGGTTTGGGGTTCTTTTGGCCTAAAGTTTTGGGTTCTTTTGGCCTAAGGTTTTGGGTTCTGTTGGCCTAAGGTTTTGGGTTCTGTTGGCCTAAGGTTTTGGGTTCTGTTGGCCTAAGGTTTGGGGTTCTGTTGGTCTAAAGTTTTGGGTTCTGTTGGTCTAAGGTTTTGGGTTCTGTTGGTCTAATTTTCGGGGTTCTTTTGGTCCAAGTTTTGGGGTTTCATTTCAGTAAAGTTTAGGGTTCTGTTGGTGTAACATTTGGTTCTGTTGGTCTAACGTTTGGGGTTCTGTTGGTCTAACATTTGGTTCTGTTGGTCTAACGTTTGGGGTTCTGTTGGTCTAACATTTGGTTCTGTTGGTCTAAAGTTTGGGGTTCTGTTGGTTCTGAGACACTGTAGCAGAACATTAGCACAGACCAAAATGGCGACACATGCTCCCTTCGTCAGCTCAGGCTGCTGTGGTCGACCGCTCCAGTGTTTCTCTGTTCCAGTAGAACCTGGTATGTTCTTATAAGGTTCTGTAAGATTGTGGGTCTGAGAGAGGTACCGGTCCAGTCTTTCGCTGTTCCAGTTGAATCTGGTATGTTCTTATAAGGTTCTGTAAGATTGTGGGTCTGATCGAGGTTCCGGTCCAGTGATCCTCCTGTCCTTCATGGACTCAGGGTTCTGGTCCAGTGATTTTATTTTGGAGGGTTTGTCAGGCCTGTTAGAAGCTCTGATGATTTGCCTGCAGTTTTGTTTGGTTTCAGGTAAGTTCTGGTTCTGATCCAGGGTTCTGTGGTGTTTAAGTTCAAGCTCAGGTTATTTTGGTTCCTGTCAGAGGTTCTGCTGGTCCTTTCCTCACCTCTGTGACGGTTTAATCAGCCGTATTTAATGTTTGAACAGAGTTAATCAAAACAAACATTTTTCCTTCTGAATGCGGTCTGTTTGGGTTTTTCTCGGGCGAGGACAGGATGAGGGTTTCTCTCCACAGCAGAGCMTGTGCTCAGCTGCTGGGATCAGGTGTTTTCAGCTAATCAGATGGTTTTGTTTTGTAGCTGCGTGTCTGGAACAGTGAGGGGATTGTAGCCGAGCTTGTCGGGAGCGAGTCACGTTACGTTAGCGCACAATAGAGCGCGGCGTATCTCCACGGGGCATCGGCCACGTGACCGAGGGCAGAAATAATGAAGCTGRTCCTCTGTGGGAAAATCCTGATCCGCCGTTAACTCGATAACGATGATGTCACACTTCCTTCTGATGGTCTGAGGAAAACAGGAAGCAACTTTTTTTAGATTTTTATTCAYCCTCTGGAGAAGTTTTTATCAATGAAACAACTTTATTTACTCCACTATTCTCTATTCTAGTACTAATTTATCCCACTTCCTGTTTTTTCTTCTGCATTGTTGCTGTTTCTAAACTTCATGCAGTCGTTTTAAAAGCTTTGGTTCTGACTCCTGATTGGATGAAAGAAAAATATTATTATATTTATTATAAATCAATAAACGTAACATTTTCCCTTTTAATTATATTTTGGAGGTAGCAGCCATTGATATGTGTAGCTGGACTGGACGGCGCTAGCTGGTTGCTAGCAGGAGCTACTTTATGCATTGAAGAGTGTCAACAAAAGCAATGCAGCAATGCATATTGAGGCTCCTGCTTCCTGTAGAAAATCTCTTCTAAAGTTTTAATTTCTTGTTCGACGTTTATGAACTATGGTTCAAAATAAAGCTGAGGAAATAAAAAACGTTCTGGTTTGTTGAAATTTTTAATAAAAATATAATTTAAATTAGTAACAGTGACATAAATACTGTACATGTCTTGTGTTAGCTGGATATTCATGCACGTATTTATCAGATCTGAGCTTCAGATATTTTAAATAATAAAACACATCTTTCAAGTGTGTTTGAATGGATATAAATATATATTGTTTTATATGCATATAAATATACATATAACAATCCGTGTCTAACGTAAAGATTATTTTTCAATAAATAACTACATTTTTTACAAAAACTACGAAACTACAATAAAAGTGTTTCTGCTATTTGATAGTTCTGTTAAACAACTTTTACAGAAGTTTTTCTGTAAGTCCTGCAGCTCAATCGTTACATTACTGTCTGTCATTAGAGAGTCTACATCATAATTTATGAAATACGTGGTTAGTGCTCCAATAAAAGTCCAAATTTTACCAGGTACAATATTTGACAACAGGTAATAAGCTAAAAATGGTTAAACATGATTGTTAGTACGCTGGTTTTACAGTTAATCTCATTATTTTTTGTTAAATATATATTAGGGTTTAACTGGGAAACATAATCCCCTTTGCTTTTCTGAACTTGTCGTATTTTCTGTGGTTTCTAAAAAGTATTTGTACATTTATTACTCCTGTTGGTTCTGCTCACTGACATCAKTGTTAGCGTTAGCTCACACGCGTAGCATGCCCAGGTCACATGACTCAGTCCAGTAATGATGTCAGTAGTAGCAGCGTTCATCAGTTCAAACTGTTCCACAAGTAACTAAACGGTCCCACAGAATGACACCACCACCACCGTGCTTTACAGTTGCTCCAGTGGTTTTAAATCTGAAGACGTCGTTTCGACTCTGACTAAACAAACCAAACAGGTTTAATGTTTTTGTTTTAAACCCCTCGTTTCTTCTGGTCCAAACCTGAGACCACCTGAGCAGAATCCAAACCTGAGACCACCTGAGCAGAATCCAAACCTGTATTTGTTGTTTTAACCTTTGGGTCCAGATGAACACGGTGCTGATTGTATCTGAGTGGATCCGTTCATTAATCTGTCAGCAGCTGGTCCGGTCTCTAGAACCGTTGTTGTCTCTGATCTGTCAAGAACTCGGACCTGACGAATCACCTTGACCCGTCCCCCCAGGACCTGGATCCAATCCACCTGACCTTCACAGACCTGCACAGATTAAACAGTAAATCACAGCGAGGCGTGCCGGGAGCTCCGGTGTCYGAATAAAAATGAAGATTTTCATCYAGGTCCAGAGGAAATGAGACAGAACCTTTAGTGCCGATGTGGTCCGGTTTGGACTGGTCTTAGTCCTGGTTTGGACTGGTCTTAGTCCTGGTTTGGACTGGTCTTAGTCNGGTTTGGACTGGTCTTAGTCCTGGTTTGGACTGGTCTTAGTCCTGGTTTGACTAAGTGTTTCTTCATATCTGAGTCCCAGTTTGGACTAAAATCCTTCTGGTCCAAAAGGTCCACTTGGCTTCAGTTTTCTCCAGGATGTRGGGTCTTTCTCGGGCCCAGAGCAGAAAATGCTGACTCAGCATTCACACTGTTGTTTTAGCTTTTTAATTATAWTTTTTTTATGTTTGAAATGAACTTTAAACACTTTCAGCTGATGTACCTGTCCAGGTATCAAAGAGTTTGGCTCGTTCAGGAGTTCTGGATTTAATCAGAACTTGTGGGCTTTTAGCAACAGTTTAGCTCAATTTATCTTTTAGCTGCTTTTGTGCTAAATTGGTCCATTTGCTATGATTAGCTTTTGGCTAATGTTTAAAGTTTTAGGTTTTGCAGCTGTTTCTATAATTAAAAGCTTTTGTTCCTGCTTTTAGCTACAGTTTTGCTTTATTTGAATTTTTAGCTACTGTTGTGTTAATATTATGTTTTTGTTATGAGTTTGCTGATTTGAGCTTCTGGCTAGTTTTAGCTCATTTTAAATGTAGCTAGTGTTTTGGTAGGTTTTAGGTCTCACTTTTTTTCAAATTTAGCTTTCAGTGAAAGTTATATTAAATTTGTATTTTAGCTACTGCTGTGCTAAATTAATCTGTTTGCTATSATTATGTTATCTTTTGGCTAATGTTTAAAGTTGTAGTTTTTAGCTGCTGTTTAGATACTTTAAGTTCGATCCAACAAAGCTAAACAAACTTTATTTTTGTTTGTTACGTTTTAGCTGTTGTTGTGTTAATTTGGCTAGTTTTAGCTCATTAAGTTTAGCTAGTGTTTTGCTAGGTTTAGGTCTCACTTGGTATGTTTTAGCTTTTAGCTACTGTGCTAATTTAGTTTAAAAATTGCACCTTTTAGCTGCTGTTTTGATCCAACAAAGCTAAACATCCTTTTTTGTCATTTTACCTTTTAATTATTTTTGTGTTAATTGTATCTTTTTGTTTTGAATTTGTTATTTGTAGCTTCTGGCTAAAGTTTAGCTATTTTTAACTTTGGTGTTTTAGTAATTTTAGGTTGTTTTTAGGCTAAGTTTACCATTGAACTGATGCTAGTCTGGTTTTAGCTGTTTTCATGCTACAGTTTTAGCAGAAAATCTTTTATTTTTGTAGTTTTCAGGGTTTTTTTGAATGATTCTGCAGGTTTTGACTCAAACTCTTCTTTGTGTTTTAGTTTGTTTGAACTTCTTTTTATTATATTTTAACGTTTGGACCCAGTTTGTCAAAACGTTTAGCTCTTGTTTGGGGTTTTTTCTGTTCTTCAGTAAATCCAGTCTTTAGTCGTTTCTGAGTTCTTTTTTTACGTCTATTTCTTTGTTTTGTTTTAGAGGTTGTTTTTTTTTTAGTTTTGTGCTTCTATCAGACTTACATGTACTTTGTGACGGTTCAGGTCTAATTTGTGTTTTCTGGTGTTTCGGTGCTGGCAGATGTATTTTTTTTTTTTTTGCCATTATGGTCGGGAACTTAATTTTTCGACTTCTTCATTGGTCTTTCAATCAATTAATCAGCTAATCTTCGGCCGTCTAAAGATGATGCTAATGCTGATGGAGGTGGTGACCCCGGTCACCCGGCCGGGACGGACGGAGCGCCTCGGTCCATTAGAGTGATGAGTAATGATGTGAGAACGGAGGGGACAGGGTTCAGTGAACGCATCGCCTCCTCTCGGAGCTGTTAGCGTCACCCGATCCCTCAGCTAACCGAGTTAGCATGCACTTTGCTAATGGTGTTAGAAAAGACAAAGAGGGCGAGGCGGAGGAGAGACGCATGTCTCCGTCCTCTCTCATCAACCGGATCGTTTTCATTCAGCAGGAAGCCGTTCCTTCGGAGCTGCAGCTGCTCTCAGCCTCCAACCCCAAACTCAATCAGCTCGCCTCTGATGCTGCGTTCAGGCCGGGTGGGAATAATCAGCTCTGCCCTGAAGTTGGTGATACTAAGAAGGCACCTTCAGCTTTATTGTATCGTGTAAAAAACACAAAAAATGGATGAACTTTCTTGTCACTAAAGCACTTAAAGCAATCAGTCAAAGCAGTCATTTGGAGGAAAAGCTGATTTTTACSTTTATTGATCAGGCGTTTGAATCCACCTCTGTTTCTGTAGAAATCAAACAGAACCAGTTTGATTTAATGGGTTTTAATTTTAATCCCAGRAAACGGAGGCTCGTCTCATCACAGCCCCCCCGGTCCCCCGTTAATCGAGTGAATCTCACTTTTATWAAGACTCGAGCTGAATCTGAAACGAGCCGTGATTAACCGGCTAATCAGGACCGACCAAAAACYAACCAAATCAGCGAGAGCAAAGCTCGTTACCAAAAAACACAAATTGGCTCCGTTAATTGGACGACCCGACCCCTCCCCTCACCGCCGCGTCCCGCTCAACTTTAACGGCGTCGTTTGTTTCTTGAAGTGCGTGAATATTCAAAACACGGTGAAGTTTGATTAGTTTGTTTGTGTCAGATCAGTTGTTGCATGTTTCAGAACGTGTTCGGGCTAAATTATGTAAATTATATCAGCCGAGCAGCTGGGAGGACGATCTGGAAAAAATAACAATTTTAGCTTTTACTACTAAAATTTTCACTATAAAGCCAATTTTTAATGTTTTGCTGCTATAAAATG
>NW_013952612.1:1045104-1053429 GCF_001266775.1 Austrofundulus limnaeus
AGGGTGGATATAGCTCGCTAGCAGCCTCGCACCGAGGACCTATCCACGTCATCATTTACCCAGAATGCTTTGTGTAAAAATAAAATGGCTCCGTGTAATATATTTTTAAACTTTTAGTTTAAAAATTACAAAACTAAACACCCTACAGTATTTTAAGTCTTTATTTTACAGTTAAAATACATGTTTATCAAATAAAGTCTAATGTTACAACTAATCATAGATCCTTTAAAACTTTAACCAATGATGGACACAGTCCTGCTAACAACAGAATTAGCTTCTCATTTAGCGAATTAGCTTTTTTGCTAACTTTGGAAGCTGTTAGCGGACTAATTAGGTTCTGCTCATTTAAAGTCCACTAAAAAATAAAATTTCTACCATTTCAGAAAGAAAAAACTTTAATCTGAGTAATTTTAACGTTTTAGAATATTGCAACTTAAATACAGTTTATTTGACATGAATAAACATTGTTTTCCTTATTTTCATATTTAATTAAGACAACAATTAGCYTCTGTGCTAACAGGAAGTTTAAAATTTTAACCAGTGATAGGCTCAGTCTGCTAACAGCAGAACTAGACTCTCATTTAGTGAATTAGCTGTTTTGCTAACTGTTAGCGGACCGATTATATACCCGCTAAATTGGGTATATAAATGTTAAACTTCTATTTTAATGCCATGAGGGAGTTGTTTTGTAACCTGCAGGTTGCCGGTTCGATCCCCCGTTCCTTGGGCAAGACACCTTATCCACCTTGCATGCTGGTGGTGGTCTGAGGGGCCGGTGGTCCAGCATGACAGCAGTGTGTTTAAAAATGGCTGAATTATAGCACTTCATTAAATTAGCATTAGCATTAGGGGTTAGCTTCATTTGGGATTAGCATCAACATTCAGCATGTGATCATTAGCTAATCCACAACAAATTTAATTTCAATAAGTCTTTTTAAAAATGGCTGAATTATAGCCTTTAAAGTTAGCTGTGGCAGCCATCTTGAATTTTTAAATCCAGAGTGTTTTATTTAATTCTATGTCCCCCCCACAATAACCCCTCCTCCGACTTGCAAAAAAATCGAGCTCTTCCCCRGCTTTAACAGCCTTCATTTTCACTGGTCCAGCATGAAGAGAGTGAAGCTAAACTTTCTAATCCTTTCAAAATAAAAGTGCAGCATCAGAAGCAGATGGTCAGGAGGGCCAGCAGCAGACGAAGCGTTCCTGTAAACAGTTTAAAGATAAAAATATCTGCGCTTTTATTTGAGTGGAGAGTTGTTCCTGCATCGTTCGTCACTTTATTCTGAAAGGTTAATGTAGTCGTTAGCGGTTTAAAAGCCCCTCCAGTGGTGGTGTGAAGCTCGTTAATCTCTCCTCCGTCCTGTTTGAAGCTGAGGGAGTGTGAAAGCTCTCAGCTGTCGCAGCGAAGGCGTTCAACACTTTTCCTCCTCGCAGCTTTAAAGAAGTTCAGCTGCAGAAAAACAGCTTCCTGTCGGCTGGAAACTCCACTAAATAATTTCCTCTAAAATCTGCCTGACGAGCAGGAAGCATCTGACCCTTTCACAGTAAAACTAACTCTGTTGTAATTTGATTGATGAGCTGCGGCGGCCATCTTGAATCGAGGAGTAACTGCAGCTTGGATCAGACTCTGGTTCACATTTAAACTTTTGCACGGCAGATGACAGCTTTAAGCCTCGTTACCGTGACTCCTCGAGGAGGGCCGGCTGGTCCCGTCACTCACTCCTCCGTGTTGGACCTGATTCACGGCCGGGCCGGATCACAGCYGCGTCTTTAAGAGATTTACAGGCGGCCGCGATGAAAAGGCTTCAAGAGTGGAAACAAAAGAAAAAAGATTTGATGCTAAAGTTACGTCAATAAAACCTCTGAACAAGGATCAGTTAACGTGTGAAGAACTGGATCCGGCAGCTTGTAGAACCTTCTGTAATGGTTTTTGGACCTTTACTGGCCCTGGCAGAACCTTAGTTCTTTTATATTTTAGCTGCTCTGTTGTTATCAGCTGCTAATTGGTCGTCTTCCGTCCGGTGGCCCTCAAAGAGCCAGTCGTAGCCGCCAGTCGTGGGCACAGCTAGCCAAAATGTTAGCTTGAATAAGTCATAATCTGCTAACTGATAATATAGCTTAGCTAACTCTAAACCACTAAACATGTAAAAAAAATGTAGTGGAAGTTAACACTAACAYCTAATCGCTAACCACTAAGACTCTCACAAACCTGTTATTAGCTTGTTAGCTAGCTGTTAGCAGACTTAAAATTGACAAAACCTAATTTAGCGGAAGCTAATTGGRCCGCTAACAGTTTGCAAAGTTGGGGAAAAAGCTAATCCACTAAATAAAAAAAATTAAATCCACAAAGGGCTCGACACACAGGCAGCGACAAACTACAGCGATTAACGGCTGTCATCGCAGCCAGGGTGAAACCCGACACACGGGACGCGATAGCGATCGCAGCGTTYCGAATCGCGCTCTCAGGTCGCTTGTCTTCACAAAATTTGATTGGTTCTTGACTCTGAAGGCGGGTGTGCATTACGGACGTGTAAACTAAACAAGTCTTGCGATGCTAATGATATTGAAAAACAAACACACATCAAGATACAGTTTTATGAGGAAAAACTTACCATAAACTTCACCCTGGTGCCAATAAATTCCCACAAAGCTTTTTAGTAATCACTTGGTGAAAGTGTTAGCTAACTGCAGTTTGTAGCATACTCTCCTCTCATTGGTCAGCCAATGAAACCCTCGCTGATTGGTTGTACGCTAAGCGACAGCGACAAAAGTTGAACATTTTTCAACTTTCATATGTCGCGTCGCAAGCTCGCGTGTGCACGTCTACGTGTACGAGCGTGAAATTTCACATGCACTATTTTCGCCGGTCGCTTAGCTGGAGGAGGGCAAGAGATTGTCGCCTCACCGCACAGGCTCCATAGGAAATGAATGGAGAGAGAGCGACGTCGCCTCCCGTGTGTCGAGCCCTTTAGCTGTGAGCTAATTAACAGAACCACTCCCACTACTGGTAGCCGCCATCTTGAATTCTGAATTCTCCCACTTCCCAACAGAGAATTCCCACTGGAGTGTTGCATGAGCTTTATGGTGGCCCCTAAAGGGCCAGTCGCAGCCGTCAGTCATGGGCACAGCTAACCAACAAGTTAGTGTGAATAAGTCATAATCTGCTAACTGATAATATAACTTAGCTAACTCTAAACTGCTAAACATGTAAAAAAATGAAGTGGCTAGTTAGCACTAATAGCTTATCGCTAAGTCACTCTGRGTCACACGTCTTTGTCTTCTTCCAGCTGAAGACTGGTGGGACTGACACAAACCTGTTGATGTTAGCTTGTTAGCTAGCTGTTAGGGGACCTAAAGTTGACAAAAAATAATTTAGTGGAAGCTAATTGGTCGGCTAACAGTTAGCAAAGTTGATGAAAAAGCTAATCCACTAAATAAAAAATTAAGTCTGCTATTAGCTGTAAGCTAATTAACAGAACTACGCCCACTACAGGTAGCTGCCATCTTGAATCCGAAATTCTCCCACTTCCCAACAGGAAATTCCCACTTGAGTGTGCGTTCCAGTTTAAATTTACAACTTATAAGTGGGAAATTCCCACTTCGGTACAACTGTACTGCAGCAAACATAGCCACATTAGGCCCGCGGGTCTCGAGTTTGCCACATGAGATCTCTGTCCATACGATCAACCTGGGGTCGCATTTCTTCTTGCGTCCACGTCCTGAGCGGTTGGTTACAATCCCAAACAGCTAATGGTTGAATAATAACGGCAGCTGTGGTCAGAAGAACGTTTAGCTGTTTGGAGACGATCTTGAAGACGTTAACATCTAGAATCTCAAGGGCTGCAGGAGATCGGTGGTCGAGGCCYCGGTCTCATGATCCTGAGTCCGCTGGTTCGAGCCCAGTTTGAGTCAAGAAGAGCGTCCAGCGTAAATCAACCACCAGATCTTTCTTATGAGCTCAGGCAAGACTGGATCCTGGTTTTCACTTCATCTGAGGTCGTAATTTATCGTTTCAATCCTGATCCGTAAAACTACTGAACCCAGTCCAGATTAAACCAGTCCAGATTAGACTGAACCCAGTCCAGATTAGACTGAACCCAGTCCAGATTAGACTGAACCCAGTCCAGATTGGACTGAACCCAGTCCAGATTAGACTGATGGTCCAGATTAGACTGAAGCCAGTCCAGATTAGACTGAAGCCAGTCCAGATTAGACTGAACCTGGTCCAGATTAAACCAGTCTAGATCTGGTTTATGGTCCAGATTAAAGCAGTCTAGATTAATGCAGTCCAGATTAAAGCCATCCATATTAAACCAGTCCAGATCTGGTTTATGGTCCAGATTAAACCAGTCCATATTAAACCAGTCCACATCTGGCCTATAGTCCAGATTACAGCAGTCCAGATTAAAGCAGTCCAGATTAAGGAAACGTTTCTCTCTTTCAGACGACTCCATCTACGAGTCTCCGGAGCCCTTCCTGACCGACGACACCACCGGAGGAGGCGGTGGCCTGGCCCGGCCCTGCGCCACCACGTTGCTCGCCCCACTCCTCCTCTTCCTCCTCGCCTCCTCGTAGCACCGCCTCCTCCTCCTCCTCCTCCTCCTCCTCCCGCTGCTGCGAGGACGACCAACCAGGAGCTGCGCGTCGGCGCCCTCTGGAGTTCCTGCAGAGTAAAACCTGGAGCTGAGACTCCACTGACTCCACCCTCAGATTACCTGAACAGTTTCACCGTACGGTGGTTTAAATTATTGTAAATATGTATTTTATCAACCCTTTAATGTAAGTAAAATCTAAACGGACGAACTGGTTGTTTAACGTCTTCAAATTTAAAAAAAAAACTGGAATCAGCAGAAAATCTAGTTGAAGTTTTTATATTTCTGAAAATTTTAATCTTTGCTCTAAAACTATGAAGCCAAATTGGTTTTAAATTTACTTTTCTTTAATTTTACCTAAAAAAAAAAAAAAGGTAATTTTTCGTGTTTTGGCCAAAAACTGGTGTCTTTGTAAAGAGATGAGGAAGACAAAATAAAAGTTGGTTTTATTTTTAAAGACCAGGTCGACCCTCCTCCTGTTAATCTCACTCAGGCTGCAGGTGAGAATTTAACATCGTTTATTCTAAAAAGAACAAATCAAAAACTTCCTGTTTTATTCTGAAGACTTTTATCGTTTCTTTTTGCACCTTTTTTAAATCTGTAGAAAATTTATCCAAGTCGTTTAAAAAAAACGTTTTAAGATGTTTGATTAGTTTTTCCCTGAGCAACATGGCCGTCAGTGGAGTCCAGTCAGAGACTGAAACCCTCAGCTTCCATCATCGGTCTGCATGAACACCGACCAGAACCAGTGGACCCAGTGGACCCAGATGATCCGGCAGCTTCAAACCCAGAACCTCCATCTTTAAAAGCCCCGAGGGTTCCAGTCACTGACGAGCAACTTTAAACAACTTTAAAACAATTAAAAATTCCACATTTAGACCTGAGAGATTTGTTGATTAAAGTAATAAAAGTCAGAGCTGCAGAAACAACGTTCAGCAGAAACTGAACTAAAACAAACTGCTTCTTTTTTCTTTTTTCTGCTGATGAAGCAGAAATTAAATCGTTCAGCAGAACCACCCACATTGTTCGACATCAAGACTCCGCCTTCTTCAGCTTCCAGCTACGTGAGGTTAGCATGACGTTAGCATGACGTTAGCACACGGAACTGGTGCCTGGACCTGGACTGTACCGTCCTGCAGAGGTTCTGCTCTTCAGGTTCTGCAGTTCATCTTCAAAACCAGGACCAGGATCGGACACCTTTAGATCCAGTATCAAAATCTGAAGATTTCAAAAAAAAAAAAAGAGAAAGATAAAGAATTCTGACTTTCCTAATTTTGAGATTAAAATCATAATCCTGCCTTTAATCTCAAAATTCTGTCTTCTCTCAAAATTTTGAGATTAAAGTCGAAATTCTGAGAAAATTTCAGAATTTTGGGATTTAAGTTTGAATTTGGATTTTAAACTCAGAATTCTGAAAAAAGTCAGAACTCTGGTCAGAATTCTCACATTTTTTCTAAATGAAGATTTAATTCAAAATTCTGAGATTAAAATCAGAATTCTGAGATTAAAATCAGAATTCTGAGATTAAAATCAGAATTCTGAGATTAAAGTGAGAAAACTGAATTCTGATTTTAATTCTGAGATTAAATTTAGAATTCTGTTTTTTCTCAGAATTTTAGGATTAAAGTTGAATTCTGACTTTAATCTCAGAATTGTGAGGAAAAAGGTGAGAATTCTGACTCCTAATTTTGAGATTAAAATCACAATTCTGAGAAAATTTCAGAATTTTGAGATTAAATTGGAATTTGGATTTTAATCTCAGAATTCTGAAAAACTGAATTCTCTTTTTTTTCTAAATGAAGATTTAAGTCAAAGTTCTGAGATTAAAATCAGAATTCTGAGATTAAAGTGAGAAATACGAGTTCTGATTTTAATTCTGAGATTACATTTAGAATTCTGACTTTAATCTCAGAATTGTGAGGAAAAAGGTGAGAATTCTGACTCCTAATTTTGAGATTAAAATCATGATTCTGCCTTTAATCTCAAAATTCTGTCCTTTTTTTCTCTCAGACTTCTGACTTTAATTCTGAGATTAAATTCAGATTTTGCTCTTTAATTTCAGAGTTCTCATGAAAAAAGGGAGAATTCTGACTTTAATCTCAAAATTCTGATTTTTCTCAATTTTTTTTATTTTTCCCCCAGTGGCCCTAATCCTCTTTCGTAAATTAATCAGTGGAGTTAATCTGAACTTTATGTTTTTGTTAAATGAAACTCCTCTGGTCTTAAATAATCTCTGTAGCTTCTTAGATAAACTAAACCAGACTTTTAAAGCTCTCACTCCTTCCTGACCCTCCTGCTGCCCTCGGGTCAAACTGACCCAGAGGCTTAAACTCGGCTCATTTCTGACTGTAATCCCAGAATACAACCGGTAACAGGAGTAAAAAGCTGCAGCCTGTTTTACTTCCTGAAAATCTGCCAAAGACTCTGGTCAAACTTTGGGGGGGGGGTCTCCTGTGGAGGGGTCATGGCGTCCAGCAGCTGAAGCTCAGTCAAARGGGGAGGAGTCTGCTTTTTATTTTCTAAAGTTTTGTTGTACAGAAAACTACAAATAACATGAATGTTCAGCTCGAGACACAAACGAACCGATCAATAAGCGGCCTTTCTCTCCCCCACTGGTGCTGATTAAAACACAGCGTGGAGGTCTTCATCAAACCCTCAGTGTCGTCTTCATCACCTCATGTCCCCTCCTGCTGGAGGGTAGCGTGTCCTCGTGTGTGGACGAGCAAGGGGCATGCTGGGAAATGCAGTATATTAATAAAAGGCACTGTGACAGACGGAGAAACTCAACTCCTGTGAAGAACGGAGGAAAAAAAAGCAAAGGTTGTTTTTTAATTTAGTTTGTGGCGTTTCTGTTAGAGAAGATGTAAAGTCTGTTGTTGTTGCTGTAGTTGTTGTTTTCCTTGCATCACAATGCATTCTGGTCCCTGTAGTTCTGTGAGTTCTGGTTCTGTTGGAGAGTACCGGGTCACCTTTTTACTCGTCCATTTCTGTGCCAATCAAACTATTTTTTGTGGCATTAAAAGTTATAAAAAAGATTTACTGAAGAGAAAAAAGATCAGAGTTTGAGTTAAAGAGAAAAAGTTTTTCTACATCAAATTATCTGAATATTCTATCAGAAAATAAAGTAAAATAAAATCTGTTTTTATATTTTCTTATTGGATGCTTATTGTAAAGTGGAATGCACTTATCGGAGGTCAGAGGTCAGCGCCTCGTTTCTTTGCCTGAGCTGCATGAGCAGAAAAAACTTCAAATTGACTTTTTCAAGAGAAAAATGTTCGAAAAGAATCTGTGTTTGAAAAATTCACTGCCAATAAAACTGAATTACAACAAACTGTTTGTTCCTGATGGTCTGCTGTGTCCAACATCTGTCCAACATCTGTCCAACTGTCCAACATCTGTCCAACTGTCCAACATCTGTCCAACTGTCAAACATCTGTCCAACTGTCCAACATCTGTCCAACTGTCCAACATCTGTCCAACATCTGTCCATCTGTCCAAATGTCCAACATCTGTCCAACTGTCCAAAATCTGTCCAACATCTGTCCAACTGTCCAAAATCTGTCCAACATCTGTCCAACTGTCCAACATCTGTCCAAATGTCCAACATCTGTCCAAATGTCCAACATCTGTCCAACTGTCAAACATCTGTCCAACTGTCAAACATCTGTCCAACTGTCCAACATCTGTCCAACTGTCCAACATCTGTCCAAAATCTGTCCATCTGTCCAAATGT
>NW_013952612.1:1053439-1055842 GCF_001266775.1 Austrofundulus limnaeus
AACATCTGTCCAACTGTCCAACATCTGTCCAACTGTCCAACATCTGTCCAAAATCTGTCCATCTGTCCAAATGTCCAAAATCTGTCCATCTGTCCAAATGTCCAACATCTGTCCAACTGTCCAAAATCTGTCCAACATCTGTCCAACTGTCCAACATCTGTCCAAATGTCCAACATCTGTCCAACATCTGTCCAACTGTCCAACATCTGTCCAACTGTCCAACATCTGTCCAACTGTCCAACATCTGTCCAACATCTGTACAAACTGTCCAACATCTGTCCAACTGTCCAACATCTGTACAAACTGTCCAACATCTGTCCAACTGTCCAACATCTGTCCAACTGTCCATCTGTCCAAACATCCAACATCTGTACAATCATCTGTCCAACTGTCCAACATCTGTCCAACATCTGTACAAACTGTCCAACATCTGTCCAACTGTCCAACATCTGTACAAACTGTCCAACATCTGTCCAACTGTCCAACATCTGTCCAACTGTCCATCTGTCCAAACATCCAACATCTGTACAATCATCTGTCCAACATCTGTACAACTGTCCAACATCTGTCCAACATCTGTCCAACTGTCCAACATCTGTCCATCTGTCCAAACATCCAACATCTGTCCAAACATCCAACATCTGTACAATCATCTGTCCAACTGTCTAACATCTGTCCAACTGTCCAACATCTGTCCAACTGTCCAACATCTGTACAAACTGTCCAACATCTGTCCAACTGTCCAACATCTGTCCAACTGTCCAACATCTGTCCAAATGTCCAACATCTGTACAATCATCTGTCCAACATCTGTCCAACTGTCAAATGTCTGTCCAACATCTGTCCAAACTGTCCAACATCTGTCCAACATCTGTCCAACTGTCCAACATCTGTCCAACTGTCCAACATCTGTCCATCTGTCCAAACATCCAACATCTGTCCAATCATCCATCAAACCATTCAACCGACCATCAAACCATCCATCCATCCAACCATCAAATCATCCATCCATCAAACCATCCATCCATCAAACCATCAAATCATCCATCCATCATTCAATCCATCCGTCCATCCATCAAACCATTCATCCATCCAACCATCCATCAAACTATCCATCCATCCAACCATCCATCAAACCATCCATCCGTCCATCAAACCATCCATCCATCCGTCCATCAAACCATCCATCCATCCATCCATCCATGCATCCATCAAACCATTCATCCATCCAACCAACCATCAAATCATCCATCCATCCAACCAACCATCAAATCATCCATCCATCAAACCATCCATCCGTCCAACCAACCATCAAATCATCCATCCATCAAACCATCCATCCGTCCATCCATCAAACCATCCATCCGTCCATCCATCAAACCATTCTTCCATCCAACCATTCATCCATCAAACCATTCTTCCATCCAACCATTCATCCATCAAACCATCCAACAAACCATCCATCCATCCAACTGTCCATCCATCCATCCATCCATCCATCCAGAGGTTTTGATCCTGATTCCTGCTGAGATCAGGTCCAGTAGGCGCTGGGGATCCTGGCACGATGAGACCAAGTGGACCACATCATCCTCAAACAGCAGAGACAGAATCCTGAGGTCAGTGGACCAGACTAGACCATTCAGGACCAGGCTACACCATACAGGACCAGACTGGACCATACATGACCAGACTGGACCATACAGGACCAGACTGGACCATACAGGACCAGACTGGACCAGACTGGACCGGACCCCTTCCACCTCCTGGCTGTACTGAGACGTTCTGCCTCTTGTTTCCTAACCTGTAACCTGTTTGTGTTTCTGGTTCTGATCGCTCTTCATCCTCAGAACAACTTGAAACCAGATAATTTAAAAGTATTTATCAGAGCTGCAGGTCCAGGAGGAGGTCCACAGATGAAACCTGGACCGGTGGCTGTTTCAGAACCTCTTCAGAGCTGAACAGGGAGGAGGATGGCAGTCCTCCAGCTCTCTGCTGCGCCTCCATATTGTTGTTATTATCTCATTACGAGGTCGGACAGACTCTGAGTGTTTGGTCTGCGGCCAGCTCAGTTTGGCAAAACGCCTGAGTTAAAAACCCCACTCCCAGCAGCCAATCAGAGCGAAGAACTGCCAGATCAGGTTCTGAGCAGCAGAACTTCAGTTTGAAGGTTTCCTCTATTTCATTTGACAGATTCTTCCTGACGAGAAGCTTCATTAAAGGTGAAACTGACAAAGTGACACCAGGAACAACATCAGTCTGACACGTCTGCTTCAACAACACACACCTGATCAGGTGTTCAACAACACACACCTGATCAGGTGTTCAACAACACACACCTGATCAGGTGTTCAACAACACACACCTGATCAGGTGTTCAACAACACACACCTCTGCTTCAACAAC
>NW_013952612.1:1057096-1058188 GCF_001266775.1 Austrofundulus limnaeus
ATTTAACATATTTCTCAACATACAGTATAACATTAACAAATATCAAGACAATATCCATCTCTTTGTATTGTAACATCAGTTGTGTAACTTATTTCTTTAAAGTGAAAACTCTTGAAAACAACAAAACTGTTTTGTCTTATTGCACAAATTAAAATCCAGCTTGATGTATTTTTATTGATGTCATTTCCCCACTAGAAACATTGTGTGATGGAGGTCCATGGAAGGCAAATACATTTAAATCAAATAAGCAAAAAGAGGACGGAGTTAAAATAAATCAAAGGTATTCAAGCTACGTTTTGAACATCAAAACACGTCCAACACTTGTTGGCTGCTTGACGTGTTCTGACTGTCGGGAAGTGTCTCTGTTGTTTTCCTCTGTCGGTTTCTGTTTAATAGTGGATGAAATAAAGAAAGTGGCGGTACTTTATTTACTCTGAGCAAGCGAACGTCGTGTTCACAAGATAATTAATCCAGCAGATAATTCAGAGGTGGTCTGTTCAGTAAATTTTATTCCAGGAGCTGCGAGGCTTTCAAGCTACGTTCAGACTGAGCTCTGTTTACTGAACCGGCTGCTGCTGACGTCATTACACTTTTGCGTGATGCTGCGTTCAGGACAAGCATGGAAAACTCACCACTCTTACGCCAAACCGGTCGCAATGATGCGTTTAGGTACCAAAACATGGTACCGTTTGATGTCATGTGAATAGATACTCGGTAGTACCGACAGAATTCGGTCTGTGCATAAAAAAAGTATCGAATTCGGTACCCATCCCTAGTTTTAGGGTCAGGTACCTGTGAGGTTAGTTTTAGGGTCAGGTAGGTACCTGTGAGGTTAGTTTTAGGGTCAGGTACCTGTGAGGTTAGTTTTAGGGTAAACGGTCAGGGTAAGGATATAACATTTACACAAAATGAATGGAAGTCAATGGAAAGTCCCCACAAGGATAGAGAGACATATTATCCAGTCCAATCCTACTTTATTTGTAAAGCACTTTTTGCACCACAGTAGACCAAAGTGCTGTACAGAACCAGCATTCCAACACTGCTCATACGAAAACAAACTCAATCACAATTAAAATAGGAATTAAAACCACA
>NW_013952612.1:1061799-1063910 GCF_001266775.1 Austrofundulus limnaeus
CACACACACACACACACACACACACACACACACACACACACACACACACACACACACACCAGCCTCACACTGTGTCTCTGTCCTACACAAAACCATGTTGTATTGTAGGAATTGTTGCTAGGAGCCAAATTCCAAACCTCTTGAAACAGAGGGTCTCACTCCTTATTTCTAAGCTGGCGTGCCAGGGGAGAGAAGGAGTGAAGGGAAGGGGAGAAGAGGGATAGGGTGAGGGAAAGGGGCTCTCAGAGACAAGAAAGGCTCTCTCCCACACACAGAAGCATTCACTCTCAGCAGGACTGAGTCCACAGCTTCATCCTTCTCTTGGTTTGACATCAGCTCTGTGTGTGAAAACACGTGGAAGGACTGACTGTACTCGCATGCAGCAGAAAACTAAACTGCTGAATGCTTAACACATAAAACTGACCCTTTAAGGACACCCTGCAGAAGTCTAGCCTTTTGCCCTTGCAAGTTTTGTTTTCCCAAAATAACAAGAAAAAACAACTTGGTYATTTCAAGATGTTGGAATATTCAACTTATCATCTTTAATAAATCACTTCAAAATGTATAATACCAGCTGTTCTCAGCTTCTGTTGTAAATGTTTGACATTGAAAAGCTGCCAGYCTTAACTACTGCAAGGCCTGTGACTGAATACTGCTTACATAAACACAAAAGTCATGGTAACCCCCCCAGCTTCATTTAATTCAATCAGAAACAGGGGTTTCTATGATCAACCCTTGTGTAAATTACTGTGGAAATGACACCATGTAAATCCACTCCCAGGCTGTTTCTGCATCTTGTTGAAGGGGAAAGTAAAGGTCATTGTGTGACACTCTAATGACATATTACAGTCATGACGCAGCTCAGACAGGGACTGTGTGCTCTTTACTCAGGGCTGAACTGGGCCATCAGCAGATGACGCCACTGATGCYACCTTCAAACATCTGCACCTTCACCTTTGGCCTTGTCCTCCTTGAAAGTGTTTTTAAGTCTGATAGAAGAGGATAGACGGCTCCATCTCTTTTCATTTTGTCATTTTTCCATGGTCACTTTTTCTCTGAGGGTTCTGTTGTTTTGTGTTCTGATCCGTCACACAGTGTTCGCACCACGCACATCACAAACAGCTTATCAAAGCAACAATAAACTGCCCACGTATCCATCCCATTACAGCCCATTAGCAACCATTTGCATTGTTGGGATTCTCGTAGTGATGGATTGGCTCTGCTTGTGTAATGTTGTCACAAAAACAGAGTTTGTGAAGCTGAACATGAGGTCTTGCCTAGAGACGCAGGCAAGACCTTTCATTTCTGATCAAAATGAGCTTGATACATCATGGTGGTAGAAGTACCACAATAAAAGCACATCCTTTATAACTCGTTATTCTTACTCTGAAAAGCCATGTTTTTAAGGTCATCTGTGGCAACCAGTGTTCCTGTTTTAACAAACTCCACTGCTTTTACCTCATAATACACAGTGTTTGCAACCAGGTATTGAAAGCAAAAATCTTTCAACGAGTCTTTTAAAGGATAAAGGCAGCACTGATCACAATATGTACATTTTTAATGTGTTTCCTTTAATAAGAAGCACCATTCAAAAACTGTTTATTCAAATGAAAAAGGTAGAGTAATTATTTATGTACAGTTATATCTGTGTGTCCATTGACAGTGCTATTAAGGGTTGTTCTTTTTTATGTAGTACAGTCAAATCAACAGGAGAGTTTCTAAGTAATTGAGTTTTGTGAGCTTAAAGTGCTTCTTATTGCTCCTTCAGCGCTGATTGTAAGCTGTCTGCCACAGAAGGATTTGGTATTGATTTAAATATTATAAAAACCTGGCYATGATTGAAATGTTTATGGCATTGGTCCATGAGGCAAAAACGAGGTCAAGGTATGGAAGTCAAAACAACACGTGGAAAAATGCTGGTTTTCTACTAAGCAAGGCTGTTTGATAATCTGGTAATGACTGTGAGAAAGGCTGGTTCTTACATACTGAAGGTAACAGGTGAGTGAAATGAGCATCATTGAGGTGGTACCAGGAAGTGGGCATGACCAACGGCGTAGGAATGACTTTACTAGTGGTATGTGTGTGTGTGGGTGGTGTGTGTGTGTGTGTGT
>NW_013952612.1:1065238-1068234 GCF_001266775.1 Austrofundulus limnaeus
ACATTATCTCATAATAATGACATATCTCATAATTATGACATGTCTCATAATTACAAGATAACGTCATAATTATGACATTATCTCATAATAATGACATATCTCATAATTATGACATGTCTCATAATTACAAGATAACGTCATAATTATGACATTATCTCATAATAATGACATATCTCATAATTATGACATGTCTCATAATTACAAGATAACGTCATAATTATGACATTATCTCATAATAATGACATATCTCATAATTATGACATGTCTCATAATTACAAGATAACGTCATAATTATGACATTATCTCATAATTACAAGATAATATGTCAAAATTATGACATAATCTCATAATTACAAGATCCTGATCTCATAATTATGAGATAAGTTCAGCTGATCTGCATTACAGGAAAAGTGAACAATGACTACACTATCACATTTTATTTGCTTTTATTTCCTCTTAGGTATGACATATTGGGGAATATTGAGTTTGCTTAATGTTGGTGGTGTTGTGTCTGCAGGTTTATTAATAAATCCATCTGCACACCAGTCTAAGAGAGTTCTGTTTAATTCAGCTTTGGCAGATTCAGCACAAACAYAACACCATCATTTAGCTGGTAGTGGTACTTCCAGTTTCACCAACTGGATATTTCAAAATAAGAGTCTGATTCAATACAGTCCAAACAAAACATTACAGATGGCATTAATATTAGTATGTGGACATTACACAGGTATCATCCTTGTGGTTGTTCAAGCAAAAAGCCCACTCTGTCATACTGGAAGTCGCTCTCTTCCTGCAGTGATGGATGCTACTGCTATAAGTAGCTAACGCGTCTGAAATGCTTAAATTACATCCTGTATGTACACAAACAGCACACACTTCCTCCTGTTTCAACCCTGGATCACAACTTTATTAAACTCTGGTGAATAAACATACARCTTGTTCTGAGCACTCGTGTGTTTGGCATGACACACAGTGTCCAGGACCGACACCTGCTCAAAATCCACAGATCAGGRTCTTGTAATTATGAGATAATAATTCATAATTATGAGATCGTTTCTCGTAAATGTGAGCTAATATGTCATAATAATGAGATCCTGATTTCATAATGATGAGATCAGGAGTATAATTTTTTTATTTGGTGAATGCAGTGGTATTCCACAGTGCAGAAATATGTCATATATTAACTACTCTGCAAAACGTTCACAAAATGCTATTTGATCTTTTACTTTCTTATTTTTTTCAAATGTTTCTTGGGAAAATAGTGCTGTGGGGAAAACCAACAACAACAAGGCTTTAATAGGGTTGCACAAATCTATATTGTGAAAATATCATCACAATATAGCTGTGCACCATATTTATATCACAAAGGACTGCTTGGAGTGCAGTAATCGTCGCCTAATGTATTTAAAGAGTTTTGAAGTTGTATTTTTCATGTTAATGCAATATTTAGCTTGTAGGACAGTCTCACAGCAGAAACAAATGAAAAAATGAAAGAAAAAAAACTTCATTCACACCTGATATCATCATTGTAATATTTACAAATATTACTGCCATTTTCTAATCTAAAATCTCTGTGTGTTCCTGTCTGTTACCTGTTGGTCTGCTCCTGCCTCTGATGGCCCWGCATGACATCATCATGTTTACAACAGAGAACACTACATGTAATGTAGCACCAGGAAGTGACTTACAGAAGATAAAAAAGGTTTTTATCATACAGATATTTAAACAACTGATTAACAGATGTATACATCTGGTATGCCATCAACTCTGTTTACAGATACCTGTAATCTAACCCCTACAATAAGTAAGTAATGTCAAATTAAAGGAAAAARATCAACCTGACATCAGTCCTCAGCTGTTGTTTCTGGATCTAATATAAACCTGACTTCACACCCTGAAGCTCCACCYGACTCTCCTCTCTTTTCTCTGAACAGTTCTCATGATAAAAATATTTGTTTTGATATTAATAACAGGCTAATACACATTTGACTAATTTAAACATTGCCTGAGCTTCCTCCATTTCTCCACCGTTCATTCCTTCAAAACTATGACTCTCCTGATATCACTGCACATAATGTCTAATACAGTTTCATACATGTTGATAAACTGACCATCTTCTAGATTAAGTTAGAAGTTAAACGTGGATGAATGAGCTTCCCAGGATTAAGATGATTGAATCAATAATATTCAGTTTCTATACATGACAGTAAACTGACAACAAGACGTTATAAGCAAGAAAAATTCACAGCAACATTACTGACAGACAGCTTTACCTGATTCTAAAGAGTTTCTGAGTCCTGCTGCAGCCTGTCACTCAGCTGTTCAGAGGGAGGGGTGTGTGCAGTGAAAACACGCTGTGTTGCACCTTCAAAATAAAAGCGCGTGAGTTAAAGATTTCAAAATCAGGTATTTTTCTCCTCCATGGTGTGAGACCAGTGCCCCCCGCTTCCTACGCCTATGGGCATGACAAGGCAGAGTGGCTGTGGACAGGTGTAARTCATGACACAAAGTGATACTCGAGTAAAAGTACAAGTATCTTACCATGAATTTGCTTTTGTAAAAGTAGTCTTCTCTAAGAACATTACTTGAGTAAAAGTCTTAAAGTCTTTGACATTTACTGTACTTAAGTATCAAAAGAGAATTTCTGTTATAAAAAAGTACTTAACATATTTATTTGCATTTATTACGAGAAATTTAACCCCAAAAATCATTTGTAAAGTGTGTGTGTGTGTTGGGGGGTAGTATTATACATGGGAGTTAATTTTAACTGCCTCTTTAAATGTACAACCAGACCCAGCACCAGTGGGTGGGCCGGGCGGGCCGGTCCCACCCATTCAGGTATCTGGGCCCATCCAGGACAGATTATAGCATTCTGTAACAACAGGACCGGAACTGACCAAACACAGTGGAATATAATATAAAACACACAAGTTTGATTTGATTTGATTCATTGATTTAACAGGAAAAGATTACTAAAAATCAAGCCTGACTCAGCA
>NW_013952612.1:1072748-1073773 GCF_001266775.1 Austrofundulus limnaeus
AATGAATAAATAAAGTAAATATAATTAAATCAAATGACAAGGATAAACAAAAGACCCTGTTCACAATTTGTGCAAACATTTAGAAGGTCCTCTGTTTTTGGAAAATATAAGTCTGATTTTACCTCATGAGGTCCTCGGCTGACAAACTCAGTCCTCACTGTGTCAGAATGGATGTCAGCAGGATTAGTAGAAGGAGTAGTTTATTTTTCCTGTAATACTTCATTATAGCTTTTTAAAACAAAGCTAACTGAAAGGGGYGCTGAGCAGAGTTACAACCAGGGATTACAAATAATAATTTTTTTTCTTCTGCAGTTCGGCRCCCCCTCCAGCAGATGGCRCTGGAGGCGACCGCCTAGTTTGCCTATGCCAAGAGCCGGCTCTGGTATTACATTAGCTTATCTCCAAATTGTTTCTCTCTAAGAGCTCGGAAACTTTTGATCACAGCTACGTTTTTTCYTATACTTGATGTTGTTTATATGTGTGCTTCATATAGCTGTCAACAGTCCTTGACACCAGTGTGTCATTGTGCACTGAGAYTTATTACAGTTTGCAACAAATTCACACATCATTGTGGTCTGTAAAGCTGGCATGTCCTCCCTGCATATCAGGTGATAAACACCCTGGGTGACCCGGGTGTAGAAGTCTTTAACAGGCCTGCTTCCTAATTATCTCTCCACTTTTATTCAGAGAACAGACAGTACTTATGCCCTGTGCTCCAAGGATCGTTTCCACCTCCATGTTCCTCGTGTGCCATCCGAAAAGAGGAAGCTTTTAGTTTTTTAGTTTTCCTTTTGGTTTGAGTCAAAAGTTATGCAATCGCACCATCCCCGCCCATGCGCGTTRTGTCCTGGCGCGTGGTCGTGCACCTCAGAAATTTTGAAGCTCTGCAAAGGCTGCGCGCCATTCATCGTGAAGGTGTTCTCTCTGAACAGGTCCAGGTTTTAGTTCTCCAGTGTGTGACTTCTCTTTCTCCCTGGCTCCTGGGTTTGTACCCAGACAGTGTCCCTACAAACCCAGGAGCCAGG
>NW_013952612.1:1074773-1077667 GCF_001266775.1 Austrofundulus limnaeus
CACACACACCATCCCTTCCAGTATAATACACTGAAATACACTATAATATAATAAAAATGTGATGTTTAATATATGTATGAAAGAAAACCATGATGACATGAAGGTGAAGTGTGTTCACAGTAAAAAGCAGACATTTGTGTTCCTCAGTACTTTAACATGTTGCAGAGCCGCATGCAGACTGCTGTTTTATTCATTTACATCTCGTGTGTCAGAATCAGGAAATTAAGAACATTTTACATTAACGGCCGCGTTTTACAGTTTGATTGTAAACATTTGATTAAGAGTTTTTACCAAATGCACAGAAAAGAAAAACAAACTTGTGAAGTAAAAGTTGCTTTTGGGCTTTGGGTGAAATGTTCATGACTGTAAACACAGGTAGGGATGGTAGGTGTCTACCTGAGGCATCATGTAAAGATCTGGTATAGTCCTGGTGTGTGTGTGTGTGTGTGTGTGTGTGTGTGTGTGTGTGCTGTCTCACTAATAAGGACTCAGCCTGACAGAAAACAACCCAGCTTTGTGCTGACTTACTAGAATATTCCTGGCATGTCTTGCTGAGGGTTAACTCCTGGGATGCAGAGGCAAAACGTCTCTGTTCCTTTAAATAAAAATGGCATTCAGCCACATAAAAATAATAAATAATAAAAAATGACATCAAGAGTCATTAGGTAATTTTATTATTTTTTATTCAATTGTTGTTTGACAAAATGAATGAACGAATGCTTACCTTTCGGAGCACATGAGTTCTGTAACTGCTGCATTTATTGTTATCCAGAAACCCAGCAGACAATGTAGCTGTAGAACTGAACCACACAGAAACCTACATTGTATGCCAGGTTCAGGACAAAACAATAGTTTTACCCCAAAACGTTTTTTCCCCCCAAACATTTCAATACATTTGAAAAATATGGTTAAAAAATATTGAAACTACCTTACTTATTAGACCTAATTACCTCCGTCAAGGGCGAGGTAATGTTTTCGGTCGTGTCTGTCTGTCTGTCTGTCTGTCTGTGGACAACATTACTCAACAACTTGTGGACAGATTGTCGTGATATTTTTACCACATGTGTGTACTGGTCCAAGGAACACATCTTTAAATTTTGGTGATGTTCTGGATCACGATGCAGAAACAGGAATTTCTTTTCTTTTAACACTCAGATCAGCAAAGCTGTGATGCTTTCACAGGGCTTCTGTAAAAAACAGTGAGCTGATTGGACAGCACGAACTTCAAACTTTATAAAAGTAATGTTAAAACCACATTTAATGATGAATAATTTTTGCCATAAGATGAACATTTACAGAACGTTTGTGACCAGGAAGTGCGTGACTGCACCATGAAACCTATTTTTCCCATTTCCTCAAACACACCACATTTCCGAAACAACCAATCAAAACAATTTGTCTCTACTAGGCTTGTAAACAGAGAGCTGCCGGGCCTCAAAGTTTGGAGACGGGGGGAGCCAGGAAGCACTTTATAAAGAGAGTCAAACCATTACAAACTCATACAAGGAGATAAAACAGATGTTTTACATGGTGAAATGTGACTGATGGAAACTTAGGAGCTTAATCCCACACCAGTTTGACCATGAATAATGTCAGCTGACCAGTCTGACTTTTGTTTTTCACATTGGACTCCACCAGAAGAAATCCCGTGCATACTGCTGCTTAAATGTTCACTACGTCAGAACTTATTCAGWAAATGTTTCATCTCTGCTTCTGTGCGTTAACTCTGACAGGATGGAGGAAACTGGTCTTGGTGGAGGTTTGCACTCTCCCAGTGCTTCTAGTTTACTTTTGTTTATGTAAGTTTTATGCCTTTCAAAATATTTACCTGTAATTACAAATCTTTTCTCACAAAGAAATAACTTCAGTTCTCTTCAGTACATTCAAAAACATTTTTCTTTTATATCTGCTTTAAAATACTTGCTGTTTGCCTTTCAAAGCTATTGTTAGCTTTTAGCTCCTTTTCCTTTTGCATTTAGCTTTGAGCTAACTTGTACTAGCCTTTTGTTTTTTTTAGCTTCTAGTTGGCTTTTTAATACATTTAACTATTCGCTACTTTAGCTTTTACCTAGCATTTTGATACTTTACTATATCTAACCTTTGCTCATTTTAGTTAGTGTATGATAGCTTGTAGCTAACACTTTGGAATATTTAAATTTTAGCTGACTTTTTGGTATTCTTATTTTATAACCAGCCTTGTTGTTACATTTAGCTTTTAGCTGATGTTTTACTACTTTTTTTCCAGGTATAACCACCCAGTTTCAGCTTCTACAGCTAATTTTGGCAAAGTCCTTCAGCACTCAGCATCCACACTGACATTTTACAAAGCATACTATTTCTTTCATTTCTATTTCAATTCTCCAAACTGATGCTATTTACTAAAAAGAAATTTAAGTACTGGCAATTCAAAACTGTGAGAATTGATAAAGGAGTTTCAGAAGAGCAAAAATGCAAGAAAAAAATCCCCGACAAGGGCCCCTTGTGACACAGAACATCCTGTGTATGTGGTCACAGACTGGAAGCCCCTGATTCTACAACCAGTGATGGGACTGGAATGTGACACCAGCCAATGGAGTAAGACAACCACCATTAACTGGGAAGGAGGCAGAGCCGTCAGAGACCCAGTAGCCAGATGTAGCTGCTGATTGCTACACAGGATCTACACTGCCTACTGAGCAMCTGACAGCCGCCAATCAGCCATGAAGCACAGAGGATTCAACCAAGACTGGAGGACGACTCGTAGACGCTTTCTGAAGAAGAAACAAAAGGTTCTGTTAGAAACACACACCAAGAGCAACAACAACAACAATAATAACAACAACAACAATAATAATAATGACAATAACAACAACAATAATAACAATAACAACAACAATAACAACAACAATAACAAC
>NW_013952612.1:1077677-1079721 GCF_001266775.1 Austrofundulus limnaeus
GTAGTAAGCTGTTCAGAGAAGGGAGAATCATGCGAATAGGTCAAGCATGGACACTGGACAAGGCCAGGGCAGATGGGACAGGACAGTGTGGTGGCTGCAGCAAAATGAAGGAAAAAGATCAAGCAAAAAGAAGAAGAGGAGCCTGAGGGAGGGGAAGGATATGGAAGATTATCTGTGGACAAAAATCTCCAAGTCTGGCATTATCAGTCACCACTTCCTGTCACTCTTTGCCATTAGCCCTGAGGCATGACCGGCCGAGGCCACATCATGCCAGCCCCAACACTGGGAGCACTGGGTCACTCACAAACTACAGACAGTGGATGGAAAGGATAGGAGACAGAAAAGAACTGTCACGTCTCTGTGCATACCTGAAGCCTCAAACATACTGGGACCAGCTGATGGTCACTTGACTCCAGTTGTAGTGATTAAGAGCAACGTGCCAGGCTACGTTCTTTCCTTATCACATACTGTTTTCTGTCTACATTCAAGCTACTTCCAGCAGTTTTCTGCATTACTACACAGTAAGTAAGTGAGCAGTAAGTTGTGTTAAACTAGTTAGGGTTACATCATTTGTCTTTTTCCACCCCACAGCAGCAATATCTGTAAATKTTATCTGCTTCCTCCACTCAAGCTTTGTACCGTGGGATTTGAAGAGGTGTAAAAGGATGTGGCCTGGGGCTTTGTTCTGTGCTGGAGGGACTACAGTTTTCTAAATACAAAAAAAGGATGGTGGGAAGGGAAGTGAGGGGGAAGAAAGTGGTGAAGTTAAAAAAGGTTACCTTTCTTAGAAATAGCTGTGGTCACATGGATGCACAGTTGTATTTCTGGAAAAGCTGCTGCAGAAGTGGTTATCCTGTAAAAGAGCAAAGAAAGACTTCAGACTCGACTCGTTATCTACAATCACAGATCAGTGCAGTTATACAAAAATAAAAACAGCTGCATGTTAAAATGTGGTAGGATTGGGTCCTGAACTGTGAATATGTTCACAGCATTGGAGATAAGAGGGTCAGTTTTTTTTTCACMCATTGGTGATGTTGTCCCCGCCATGTGGCAAAGAGTGCAAATGTCCAAAAACCARTCAGTTTTATTTTTCCACAGAAGCAAAGCCATTGATCTGTTACTCCATTGGGTTACAATAAAATTCACAAAGGTCCACCTAAATAAATTTTCTAAAGCAAAGGTCCAGAATTTGCAATACTGCATTTAAACACACTATTAGAAACAGCCGTGTAAGTTTTCTTCAGTAACTCATATCTTTTCAGGCCTATACCTCAGTTTGGGCTAAAATCTTATCTGCAGAGAAAAACTGCTTGATATGAATGGGAATTACCAAAACTTCAAGAAACGTTCTTTCACCTTAAATTAAATGCTRTAAATCTGAGAGAGACTGGGCTGCATGAATGATGCATAAAATGAATTATCATAAACTGWAGAAAAGTTGTGCCACCTACAATGAAATATCGTTAATGTTGGAAAAGCTGTGGTGCATAAAACAAAATGGTGTAAATATGGTAAAATGTGTATTTTATTACTTTTTAAAATTAACTAATACTTCTGAAATTTAACTACCCATCTTGGTCCAGAGAAGGCTTCATTTTGGGACTTCATTTTTAAACAAGGTCTGTGCCTGGGACAACAAAAGAGACAAAAGTGACTCAGATTTGTTTTTCAGTAGGTTTGACTCTGGCCCGTTGACCACCTCCCATACCCCCCACTTTCCACTTCCTGAACTCTCCTCACCCCCACCCACAACAGAACCAGCCCCATCTCCCACTCCAACCCAGCCTCACATTCACCTCACARCYAATCAGGTGAGAAGTCAGCTCAGGTAAACAAAGATCTGGAAGGCAGCAGGACCGGATGGAATCAGCCCCAGCCTGCTCTSCTGAGAGGGAAGCTGGAGGGAGCCGGAGTGGACAGGCAGCTGACAGCATGGACCATCGACTACCTCACCAACAGACCACAGTATGTGAGGCTCCATGACTGTGTGTCTGATGTAGTAGTCTGTAGCATGGGGGCACCACATGTCACGGTCCTCTCACCC
>NW_013952612.1:1080721-1082380 GCF_001266775.1 Austrofundulus limnaeus
CACACACACACACACACACACACACACACTCAGGGAGCACATTCACAAAGTGACAACTGTGCACTCATATGCCGCTTTAGAAAGGCAAAGAGGAACTGAATCATTACTCTGCTTTAGTCTTAAAGTAGGGGGGTGGCCACTCTTACAAGTGTGTGTGTGTGTGTGTGTGTGTGTGTGTGTGTGTGTGTGTGTGTGTGTGTGTGTGTGTGAGGAAACACAATTAGTTGCACTTCTGCTGCAAGCTACATTGGTTCGTTGGTTGTGTGCATGAGCTGTTTGTTGTTTAAGCATGTGTGGGCATTGGTGCGTGGGTGGGTGTGTAGGATGTGTGAGCTGGGTGTGGATGCATTCCCTTTCTCTCCACATGTGAATGTGTGTGCAGTCTGTTCACTGCTCCATCTGTAGATTCCTGATGCAGCAGCTCATGGCTTCATATCTGTGGCCCTTCTCCTCATGAACAGTTCATTGCATCGTGTTCTGCATAAACAACTGGGGTTACAAGTCCAAACAAATTGTTTTTAAGCCAGTTTAAGCCTCATTGGGCTGCAACTAATGTTGAGTAGTTGGTGGTGATGGGCAATTTTGAGGCAGTCTTCAAAATGTCTCACAATGTCTTCAGGGGTTCTCAGTTTACTTGTGTGATTTGCAGAGCTGCACACTCTTGTGCGACACACTTTCTCTCAGTCACGGTTTTTATGGGCATCTCAAAACCATCTTGATTTTGACATAAGTGTTTTCCAACCTTGAGAGCTTGAGTTGTGTTTTGACACCTGCATAGAAGTTCTCCTCTGAAAGAAAACATGTCGAAGATCCCTAACAGGTCAATATCTGTCTGTAGAGATTCTTTCAGGAATCTACTAAAAAAAAATCTAAATTTCCAATCAAGATTTGACCCCTTTTATAAAGCATAGGCCCAAGGCGTTATAGCAGAATCAGTAGGGTCATTAAGTGAACAATCAGATGTTTCCCCAATCAGGAACGTTTTAAAGACAAGMTGAGATGATCACCAAAATCATCCCACACAACTAACCGTGTTTCCATCCAATTTAAATTCRAATTTTGAGCCAATTTTTAAAAATTGGCATAAATGTAAAAACAAATAAATGCAAATCAGACAAGTTTCCATCAACTGGCTWGAAGTGAATCAGTTACGTCAGACGCATGCGTGTAGTAAACAGGAAGTAGTAAACAGGAAGTAAAAGTTGCATCTCAGGACCATGGAGAGAAGTTATCAGGAACATGTTGCTRCTGTCGGGAAAGATCTAATTATTCTGTCATCAACTAGTTTTGGTGTTTTTACATGCRGTCTGGAGACGTAGAGAAAGAAATGCAATCCTTTTCACGTTACGGGAATAACTGAGAATTCGCCGACRGCGGGATGAGGGTCCAGCTGTAGTCGCGGCTGCACTCGCTCTGGTTTCAGACAGACTGCGGGAACAGCTGATCAACATGTGAGGTAAATGTTCGCTTCGTCAGACCTGATTCGAAGAATGTGTTTCCATCTGTCCTTTTTGCGCATTAAATATTTTTCGAAAAACCCAAAAACCACCTCAAGTGAGTGTATCAACTTTGATGTGAATTAAGGGCTCGACACACGGGAGGCGACGTCGCTCTCTCTCCATTCATTTCCTGTGGAGCCTGTGCGGTGAGGCGACAATC
>NW_013952612.1:1083380-1084271 GCF_001266775.1 Austrofundulus limnaeus
GATGCGACATATGAAAGTTGAAAAATGTTCAACTTTTGTCGCTGTCGCTTAGCGTACAAACAATCAGCGAGGGTTTCATTGACTGACCAATGAGCGAAGTGTATGCTACACACTGCAGTTAGCTAACACTTTCACCAAGTGATTACTAAAAAAGGCAGCTTTGTGGGAATTTGTTGGCRCCAGGRTGAAGTTATCCGGTAAGTTCACGTCCGTAATGCACACCCCCTTATTTTTTGTGAACCACCAATAACCTTTACAAGAGGCAGTAGAAGAACMAATCAAATTTCGTGAAGACAAGCGACCTGAGAGCGCGATTCGCAASRCTGCCTTTGYTATCGCGTCCCSTGTGTCGGGTTTCACCCTGGCTGCGATGACAGCCGCTAATCRCTGTRGTTTGTCGCTCCCCGTGTGTTGAGCTCATTAGAGGATTTTTTTTAATCAAGCCGTTTCCATTCACCTTTTCTGATGCGATACTTCAAAATGCGCATTAAAAAACCTTGATGGAAACAYGGMTACTGTCATCCGATCAGWTATCAGTTCTCAGTTGCACAGGTCCTCACAGAATCCAGACTGAGTCTAACTGGTTCTGATCTGCTAGAAAAACCTTCCAACCAAAACAGGGTGAGCCAACTACTCAGATTTTGTGGAAATAGAGATTATGGAAGCTAAGTGTTTGCAGCTACCTCTGTTTGCTGTTCAAAGACATGAACTTCCTCTGTGATCCAGTAAACTCTCTGCCTGACAGACTGTGAAAGTCACATCACTCCTCACACAGGATTTATATGTCAAGCACTTATGTGATGCTGGATGGTCTTTATTCTAGAGCTGCCTCAAACAATTATTTTTTAAATCGATTAATCACCAATTATTTTTTTCAATTAGTCGACTAAT
>NW_013952613.1:0-2876 GCF_001266775.1 Austrofundulus limnaeus
CCACCCGCGGAGGGCGAGAAGGGAATTTTTTATATATATATATGAGTATATATAACTTTTCACCCTAATTTCCACCCTGTTATGTCCTCGTTCCACACTCTTTGGTTCATAAACCTAACAGGGTGGAACACAACAGGGTGGAATTTTTTTAGCTAATCTAGCTGTAGCTCTGTATGTGGTCAACATTTGGCTAGCTAACCTTTAAACAGAATAGCAAACCTTTAATGACTAAATCTACTATGTTGTTTTTTAAAATTCTACTGAATAAACATTTCCCACAATTTATCTTAACAGGACGGAACTTTAAGGTTGACTCATAAAGGTTTAATATATTTAAGGTTAAAAAAAGTATGGAGAGAGTGACAGATGAAGCTTATCTTGTTGTCCACCGTTGAATTCCCTCCAAAACCAATTGATGTCACTTCTTGTAAATGACTTTTATGGAGCTGTAGTCTTTTTGAGGGCAAAAAGGAAGCATTCTAACNATGTATAATATAAAGAAAATATTAAATAAAAAATAGTTTCAACAGATTCAGTTTCATTATAAAATAAGGTTTAGTCCAGTCAATCAAGTTATAGAAGTTTTTTTTATTTTATTTTATTTTATTGTTTAAACTTCTTGAGGAAATCTATTACACTGCACTGCGGACACAATGAAATCGAGCGTATGTCACCAAAAAGGTGTGTAAAGTACAGAATAATATTTTAAATGCATTTCATTTATACTTGAATGATGGCAAACATCTAAATGTATAATTAAAATACTTTGTTGTAAATAATTGCCACATTTTAGAAAAATCAGGGTAAGAGAAACATGCGGACATGAAATGTTGCCCCAAAAAAAGAATCACCCTTACGGAACAGGATGTTCCGTAAGGGTGATTCTTTTCCTGGTCTCAGGTTAGTAGTTTGGCTGTAGACACTTTCAGCAAATTAAACACTTTTCTTTCACTCTTTCTGATCATCATAAATCTCATTCACTTAACTTATTTTTACTTCTCTGTTCTAATTCCAATATCTTGCCCACTCTGTCCTCTACGTACCTCCACTTCCTCAGAAATTCTGCTTCTTTCTTCTCAATTAAATTAATACATGTATTTAGACTTTCGAAAGATAAAAGAAATATTCTCCCTCCCTTTTCCACTGACCCTGCCATCTTTTGATTAGCTTTTTTTTAATAAATAAAAATTAATTTTATTTTCACAAGGAAATTTGCTGTGAACTTTGCAGGCTGGTAACAAGAACTGCATGGAGTCACACTGTTTGTTGGCTTGTACAACACCTAACAGACAGACACACATGCAAAAATACACAAAATTATCTACACAGACAATGCTTGCAAACAAACACACAAGCACACAAAAATGAAAAAAACACTTGTAACATCTCTCATGATGCAACACAAGGAAAGAGTCTCATCTCTAAAGAGTGACAGCAGTGGATGCAGAAACACCTAAACACAAAAACATCCACTTGTTTGTCATGTTTAACATAAATACTGGACCTCAGACCAGTGATGAATGTTGTGTAAAAGTACTAATGTGCAAAAAAACACCCCGAAACATTTGAATTTAAATTTGATCTCAGTCATCTGAAGCAGTGGTTCCCAACCTTTCTTTTCCAAGTAAAACTATTCACTTTATTCTTGTATTGTTTTGATGAAGAGATAAAGGTTATTTGAATATGTGATGTTTAGATAAAATGGACAAATCCGAACATTTATCATGACTACTTAGACCTTAGTCAACGTTTCCTTAAAATCTAATTTTTCAACAGTCAATCATCTCAATGATTCATGCATAAGGTACCTGTAAATTCAAAATGGGAAGATCATAAAATAAATATTTTAGATATATATTTGTATATTTTTTCAAAAATAATTGTAAAAATTTAATATCTTAACATTTAATGTATGGTATGTGTTTTTTTGTAACCCAAAAACTTTCTTCAAGGAAATGAAGCATTTCTACTAAAACCATGTAAACAACTGAAACTAATCTTGTTGGTTGCAAAGTTTCTGCAGTTTTGCTATTTTAACCATTAAAGGTTTCTCGTAAGAAGAAACAAGTAATCAATCGGAGATCCTGAAGATTTTGTATATTGCCATTTAGTAGAAACACATTGTTTTTTTTAATCCAATATTAAACTAGACATGGGTTTTTACGATGTAAAAACAAGTGTGCATTGCCATGTAGCATGGCTTTGCCTGCAGCATTGGACTTGCAGAATGAACTTTGACCAAGTTCAAATATGTTTTCTATACCAGCTTGTGCCTGTCACGTTAGCAGGTGTTTGTAATTAAGGTAATTGAGTGACAATATGAAGTTGGAAGATATTTTTTGTTAAAGTTGCATTAGCTGGGTTTTTGAACCCTGATTTCCCACATGAAAGTCCATGACATAGACCATTAGACCATTGGAGCTGTGGCAAAGTGTGGTGGCAGGGGTTGCTTTGTATGTGTGCAGAAAAAGGCCACATTGCCAATACAATTATTGACACAAAAATGCATAATATTACAACAATAAAGCAGTTTCAAGACAATATTATAGTAAAACGTCAAAATACAATCATATTAGTATTGTAAACACTGAACTATTGAGATTAAATATAAAAAATTTTGAGTACAGCTGGGGGCAGTATTGGACCATTACAAGGCCCCATTGAGTCCCATTATATGAATTTGGAATAAAGTTTAAACATTAATATTTCAAAAACTACAAGTTGTACAGGTACCAAAAGGCATAGCAATCATTTGGCACAGGACCTTTACAGATAGAAATTACAATGGCAGCTTTTGGAAAATGTTTGCAGGAGCAGTGGACTTTCAGAATGAACTTTGACCAAGTTCAAATGTGTTTTCTAAACCAGCTTGAGCC
>NW_013952613.1:3310-10998 GCF_001266775.1 Austrofundulus limnaeus
CACACACACACACACACACACACACACACACACACACACACACACATCTACATGCACCAACCATTCAAGTGCTGTAGAAGCAGCCGCAGTGTGTGTTCATATGTTGTGTGAGAGCCTTGAGCATCAGTGAGCCACCAGCTCGACTGTTGGTTCCAGCATGAAATTACCAAGTGGATTGTTTAAATGGCAGCAGTGAATATTTCAGCAGTGAAAAATAATAATGGTAAAGACAATTATAATAAACTAAAAACTAAGAAGCAGAACACATCTGCCCTACAGGCTTTCTGTTGATGATGCATCATTCCAGTAGAATGGATAAACATTAACGTCAACTTAGTTCTTAACAGGCCTCCACCTCACTCCTCTGGATATTTTTAAAGGGGAAATATCATGTAAAATCAACTTTTTAGAGTTTTATATCATGTTATAATGTTATACTCTCATAAAAAACATGTCCAAAGCCTTGCTTTGATTCATTCATGCATGTTTGAGAAATCCTGCAGTGTTTTTAGGAAGCCATGCTGAGGAGCAAAACGACAGGTGGGGACCAGAAGCGCCTTTTGGGACCAGAAACGCCTTTTCGGACCAGAAATGCCCCTGGGACGTGTCTTTAAGCTGAACTTCCTCATGGCAGAGCGTACCCCCTCCCCACACAACCCAACCATGACTCCTGCAGGCTCTCGGCAGTAAGAGAGCAAAAGTGAAAGTGAAACTTACTGTCCGCTGCTCTCCAAGTGTGGAAGTAGTCTCACTTCTCACTCTTTTCAGATTCAAAACACCTTTGAGGAAATGTATTTTCAGATGCCAAGTAACCTGCATCATAGCGCATGGGCGAAACAAACCCCCCGCGCGCGCGACCCCGCCCCCACACCAATGGTTTGACGGGGACGGGACGGGACAGAAGCAGGAGGCGGTTCTTAAAGAGACAGAGGCCAATTTGAAGAGGTTTAGAAGAGGAAGTGATGAGAAGATAAGTTTATTTTCTATTTAAACATAAAAACAACATTTTAATAACAGCTAAAGGTGACATAGATACTTTATTAATGCATAGTATTTAAATATATGCCTGAGAAACACATAATATTGGCTAATTTTTTGAGAGTGTAAGTTTATGGTTTTTCGCAAAATAAATTAAAAACAAACAGACAACTGCATGGTTTCTTCATCACTTTATCAAACATCTCTCTCATATGTTGAGTTTGTTTAGTTCAAATCAGATCATTTGTTATTAGTTTGCCAGTAAGTGTACTTACTGTTAAAATAAAAACAAATAAAACCAAAGTTGGTTCTTTAATGTGCTATAACAACAATACACCTCTTTCTTACTGCAAATCAAAATATAGCAAAAAAAATATTTATGCTAAATGTTCAGAAGCACAAAATATCTACAAACTCATAAAAAAATTCAAATTACAGTAAGTCTCTGTGTGTGTGAGCCCCTAATGTGAACCTTTCTCCAGTTGAAGGGATGTCTTAGCTAAGAGCTATCTGAATTTGGTCTAAGATATTAATTTTTGCAGACGTCTACATCTAGACATCAGATAAATCTCTGCCCTGAGCTGAGAAAAACTAAAATGTAACAACACATGGTTCAAACACAGGTGTCTTCATTTCCTGTTCGCTGTGCATTCAGCTGAGAAAAAAAAAACACATTCACTGTCTACAATTTAGTTCAAGTCACATTTTGTAATTTGTTTTGTATACGTCCAGCTTTGTTTCCTGCTTTATGACATATTCAACCACCAATGGGTGGGAGGGCATTTATGAATAGATTTCATTGTAAGGCACCCAGACTAAAGAGTCATTCTTTGTGTTAGTGTAAAGAAAAATGACTGTAAAGAAATCTATACACTAACAGACTCACATCAATGGAGAGCGAAAATGACAAAAATTCAGTTTACATTTCAGGGCATTCTCAGAGGTCAGGTCTCAGGATATCATTTTTTACTTCAATGACTCAAGCAAAATGTAAAACTTTTATTAAACACTACTGATGATGCCAAAATACATAAAAACATGTTAAGGCCTACATCAGGGATATTCAACTAAATTGCTTCAGGGGCCACTGCCGGTCAACAGCTGAGGGGCCAAACATCCAGCAACTAAAGTTATTATGTAAATAAACTAAGTATTACAAAGATATGTTACCTTTGAATTAGTTTATTTTGCTGCATTTAATCATGAATACAACATACAGAACCCTATAAAAGTAGTGATAATTAAACATTATCAAAAACAAAAATAACACATTCTGCCTCCTATTTGATACAAATAATATTTTGACATCTCTGACTTGCCAAATTTTTAAACCAATTTTGTTTTCATTTTCATCATTTTATCTTCAACTGCTTGTAGTTTTAACTGTCTTGAGTGTTTATAGAAATGGTTTTTACCAGCTTATTGCCAAGATTCTGACCTTTCTGTAGACATCAAACATGCCTATGTTTAAGTAAAAGCACTTAGGGTAATTAAAGTAGAAAACCGGGAGTTTGGGCTTAAGAGACAAATGAACCAATTGGCGGGCCGAACTTTGGTCACTCGTAGGCCGGATGTGGCCCGCGGGCCGCCAGTTGAATAGCCCTGGCCTACAGGTCAGCTACACCCACACATCAACAATCACTCACACATAATAAGTTGATGCGTAAAGAGGTTGGCTAACTAACATCCCACAGCATCCTACTAGCTAAGAAGCCATAAAACTGTCAAGAACTAGTCTTTCTTCTCTTTCGTTCACTTTTACCCATTTGCACACATACACAAAATATACATGCACACACACATTTGCTGTTCAACATTCACCTCAGCCACAAATCTCTCAAAAGCCTCTCCACCACTGTCACTTGCTTTACAACATCAAACACTCATATTGACTCAAATACACTTTCACACACATTTCACAACATCTCGAAAGACAACGATGCACGCTGTGAGTGTGAAAGGTGTTTGTACATATTCGAAGTTAGACAAACCTGACTGATGATGTGATGTCTCATGGCTGTTAGATTTGTTTAATATGCCATGGCAAGGTGTGATGAAATCAACTTGTATTTTCCTCTCTCCTCACTTTCTCCTGTCAGCAGTTTCATCTGAACCAGGTGAGGGCTTAAAATGCCTGTGACATAATTTTTTTGTAGTAAATATGAATGCATTTTTAAAAAAGATTACAGAAATAACATACTGAAAACAACAATCAAACTGATGACTTGAACAGCAGTTGAAATATTTGCATTTGCAGTAACAGGAAGTGATGACAAAGGGGAATGTCTGCTTGTGAACATTTGCTACAATGGCCGGCAACCCAGACTGTAGAGAAGAATCTGATGTTTCTTTAAATTACTTTGAGTCACTATCAGAGAGAGATGAAGAAGAGACAGAGTTTAAATATTGACTCAATAAACAAAGACCGGGGAGTCCCTTTTCATAAAAGTTCCCGTTTGAGGGCATTTCCTGTTTCATTTTGGCTGAGCCAAGTTCAAAATAAAACATGTCAGTTATGTGACAAAACGGGCAAAAACATTTATTTCTTGAATATAAAGATGTTTTCTTTGACCTTTTTTGTATTCGAAGGACAAGTCACAGACACCATAAAGGCCACAGAGAGTTCATTGGATTGACAAAATGTATTTTTAGATTATAAAATTGAAATAATAGCTTATACGGCTGCCCATTGTTTCCCCTATGTTCCCAGACTGTTGCCCTTATTAACAGCAAAAAAATAAAAAATAAAAATAAAAACATTTGATAAATAATAGAAATACAGTACTTTAGATACATTTTCAAAATATGTTTTATGACTGAATTGGTATATTTACAAAGTATGAAGCTTTTTTCACTGCGATGTATTCTTTGGAATTTTTCAAATGACATTTCCTAGCATCTTCTGTATCGTAACCATTTGTACATCTATTAGGGCTGGGCCGTATCATATCATTCACGATAATACCGGTAAAAAAAAACTTGCCCGGGAAAATAAATTATATCATGATATGCTCATTTCATGGCCGATGTCATTTTGCCCATGTCGGAGAACCTGCTTGTTTTCTGTTGCGGTCTCGTTAAAGCCGCCCAGTCTGATACAGGTTTAAACAGACGCTGCTTTCAACAAATCAAACAAACCCCACAGCTTTATCCAATCAGAGCAGAGCAGGGTGGGTCTTTCTAATGTTGGTGCATCAGTCTGCAGGATAAACACCAGCCAGCCTGCAGCTCCTGTCCTCCACACGTCGCTCCCAGCTACTTGAGACATTGGCATCTAAAATCTAACGCACTATAAGTTTATATGTTCAGAGCGTCGTTATCTAACAGATATGTCCAACTTTGCTCATGTGACCAAACTCCTCTCCTCGACAGCGCTGTTATGGGAGTGCGGCACACACAGACTGAGTTGTTCTGTGAGCCATTGTTGCAGCTCTTCCAAAATATTCAGTCAGGTGAACATTTGTTTGCCCCAGTATGGAAAAGATGAGTCTCTGCTTAGCGTTAGGCACCCCCCACCCCGCAAAAACAAACAAAAAATTAAAAAAGAAGAAATAACCCTATGTTATTTTTGTAGTTTATTTTTTGTAGCTTATCTTTTATTTAGAACCATACTCTGAACTGCTCTGTGATTTAATAAATGATCAAATATAAAGAAGGCATAGTATTAAATCATTATATGAGCTCTCTAAATATAATCTTTTTGAAAGAAATTATTTTAATAGAGAAATCAGTCAATCTAACAAAAGAAAATGTTAAGTTATTTTGTGCAGTGCAAAAGACATATTTGGTGTATTTTTTAAAATATAAAGTTATTGTACATACACAATGTGTTTGCACTGAAAAGTTATAAAGATGGTGAAATAACTGTATGTCTATATCTGACTCAAGTCTTGCCAAAAATGTTTTTAATTAAATATATTAAAAACACTAAAATGACAAATACAAACTACAGAAAAGCTGTTAAAAATCAATCTCTTCCTTACAAATCCCTTTGGTCCAAATGGTTTAGGTTAAAATTGTATAATGCTTCATTAAAGAATACTAAACTGTGTACTTTGACTAAGAACATGGGCACAGTGTATAGTGTTATGAGTATACTATACCGTGTACTTGTGTGTGGTGGAGGTGGTAAGAGTTATCGTGCATTTATTGTTGTCGAGGTGACCTGGTCAATATATCGAGATATTGATATTAGGCCATATCGCCCTGCCCTAACATCTATGAAACATTTAAATGTACATGTAAAACCTAAACTCAACAAAACAATTTTAGCAGCTAGTAGGTTGCAGGTCGAAGTCCACGTTAAATTTATTTATGTAAAATATTTACAAAAATATAATTTTATGTCTGTCTCAAGTCACTTAAAACTTTCTGTTATTTTAAAGGGATACATTTGCTTTATTTATCTGAACAAGAGTGCAGAGAGAAGCACAGTTAAATACAGTAGGTTTTACTGTAAATATGAGCCCAGTTCTAAACATCCACCTACTGTCACCTTTTAGAACAAATAATAAAGATGTAAAAGCTGGGGTAGTGATGATGACTACAACATTTTCCTTAAATAATGAATTTTGGGATCTGTTCTGGTTGTCTTCCATAAAAATTCTAAAACTAATTTTATAAAGAAAATGAATGAAATTTTAAACAATTCTAGGAACACAGGATATAATGCAACTCGTTCAAACTGATAGGTTCATCATGTTGAAAAGAACAAAAACATGCTATAGTAAAATGTGGTTGAATTTTCACGACAGTACAATTTGCAATAAACCTCAGTACTTTTTGTATGCTTTAACATATCGGCCACTGCCATCAAGTTCACTAGCTATGTTTACATGTGCAAAATTCTTTGATGGGATTGAAACATATTTGGATTAATTAATCGGAATGTATCGTTTACATGGGCACAATCCGATCATGATGAGTGCTTACATGGGCTTTTATTCTGAACAGAAGCAGTGACAAGCGCAGTTGCTAACTTTCCCTTTAAAAAAAAAACAAATAAAGTTCTACTTCCATGATGAACATAAACAAACAACTTCTGAGCTCAGAATGGACCTGTGACAGGTTTTAATAATGGGGGAGATGTTACTGCACTCTCTGGTTCAGCTGCAGGTGATGCACAAACTTTTTTTTGTTATTTTTTATTTTTCTAAGCGGCGCAGGTTGTGTGTCTTCCTACTTTTTTGAATGAGAGAACAGGAGGAAAAGTTCTGTGCTGCTGGAAACCACTGGATGAAAGTCAGCAGCCATGCGCAGTCAGGTCAGTTTTCCACAATCAGAATAAAATGATCAGATTAAGTGTTTACACGCACGCTGTTCAGATTAGCAATCGGCATAAACCACCTCTCTCATTCAGATTACAAATTCATTCGGATCGAGCTGAATCAGTTCAGAATAATCCGAATGGGGTGTTTACATGACACATTTTTATTCCGAATGGCTGTTTAATCCAATTACTTATGTCCATGTAAACGTAGCTACTGAGGGTCCATCTAATTTGCCAAATTCATTATTGACACCAAAGTTTAAATTGCACTTGGAAAATACTGTATTAATCTATGATTCATTGCAGTTCAAGCAGTCTTTTGCAGTAATGCACATTAATTTTATGTTAATACATTTTTGACTTGTGTGTAGTCCTATTAAAAAGCTGGTTTTAATATAATCCACTGACATGCTCCAAATTTGATAAATACAAGTGCCCCAGCTCTCATGTACTTTTTCTAAAGGCATTATATTTATGAGAGCTTTTTCTTTGGACTTTTAACGCAATCCTATATTAAGCAATGAGTACTATTAAAAGACACAATACTTTGAGAGAAATGTTATTAAATACCTCGTGTGATGACAGAAAATAGGTTTTAAGGATTTATGCAAAACTAAAAACCTTTTTTCAAACTATATGAAACATTTCATTATAGAGTTCAGACGTAAACACAGTCAACAAAAGAAGGGTGTTGCTAGTTTATTGTGTACTTTTTTAGAATAATCTTATTAAATTAGCTTTACTCTTTCACTTCAGTCAAGTTACACATGTAAACACAAGATTACTGAAGAATCTTACTGTTCTCTAAAACCATCAGTCAAATATTGGAAGTAATTCAGAATATCTGGTCACTGTTATTTGCACTGCTTCTACAGCTGTCACTAAATTGATTTCATTACAATCTGGTTGATTCCTTGAACACTTCCTGCTTAAATGACACATCTATCCCAATTTTCCATTATAGCCTTGTTTCTTCCATGCACTCATCTGCACTTCCTCATTACTCACAGCTCTCTAAATAAAAGCAACTTGTCATCTTATATCAATAGCTTATATCCTGTGTTATGTACTGCTTGCAACTTTGAGCTGCTGTATTGACAATGAGTGTGCATGTGGGTGTCTGTGTGTGTGTGTGAGTGTGTGAGCATGGAACGTGAAGGGCTGATAAATGATGAATGTCCAGGAAATGAGAAGTTCAGCAGTGAAGAGAGGCAAATGTATGACATCAGCAGATACTACATTAGTCACCAAATCACATCTGCAGAATAAAGCACTATCCTATTGCTTATTGCGCATACTCACAGCATGTGAACAACTGGTACTAAACACAAGGAGCCAAAAATCTAAGAAAGAAATATTTGTGTAAGTAAGTATGTATGCATGCATGTATGTGTGTGTGTGTGTGTGTGTGTGTGTGTGTGTGTGTGTGTGTGTGTGTGTG
>NW_013952613.1:11313-17352 GCF_001266775.1 Austrofundulus limnaeus
CACACACACACACACACACACACACACACACACACACACACACACACACACACACACACAAAGACAACTATACATGCTGTGAACATCAGGCGTCTGCATATTGATCAAAATATCGTTAGTATCAATACCAAACTGACTAACTTATCGTATCAATACTAGCACTACTGACCAGTTGCACTACTGACTTTATTTTTCACAAATAAAGTGAAAAATAAAGTGTGATGATGAGAAAAATCCATTAATTCATTGTTCCCTTGCCCGGACGTGGGGCCCCACTCTGGAGCCATGCCTGGAGTTGGGGCACTCTGGTGAGCACTTCGTGGACATACAGCTGGGCACAGCTCGAAAAGAAGATGTGAATCCCCCTTCCCATTGGCTCACCACCTGTGGGAAGGGCCCTGATGGGGACTCCCTTGTTCTGCTGTGGGACTTCAATGCTCATGTGAGCAATGGCAGTGAGACCTGGAGGGGTGTGTTTGGGAGGTTGTTTAGAACTGGGCCCCCAATCTGAACCAGAGAGGTGTTTTGTTATTGGACTTTTGTGCTTGTCATGGATTGTCCATGACAAACACCAAGTTGAAGCATAAGGGTAGCCATATGTGTTCTTGGCACCAGGACACCAGGACACCTTAGGTCAGAGCTCGATGATAGACTTTGTTGCTGTTTCATCTGATCTGCGCATGTCTTGGACACTTGGATAAAAAGAGGGGTGGAGCTGTCAACTGGTAAGTTGGCTCCAATGGCGGGGGAGGATGCCAGTTAGTGAGGGACTGCTGGCAATGTCTAGCAGTCTCCTGTCAAACTGAGCCACAACTCCCACCTCTGGGAGAACTTTGAACTCGTTCTGGGGGAGGTGGGGGACATTGAGTCTGAGTGGGCCATGTCCTATGCTTCCATTGTCAAGGCAGCTTACTGGAGCTGTGGTCGCAAGGTTGTCAGTGCCTTTCTCAGTGACAACCTTCAAACACACTGGTGGACACTGGCAGTGAGGAATGCTGTCACGCTGAAGAAGGAATTCTATCAGATTGTTTTGGCCTGAGGGACTCCGGAAGCAGCTGATGGGTAATGGCAGTCCAAGCAGATTGTGGCTCAGGTGGTCGCTGAGGCAAAAACTTGGGCAAGGGAGGAGTTCGAAGAGGTCATGGAGAACAACTTCTGAATGCCTTCAAGGCAATTCTGGTCCATCATCTGGCATCACGGGGGGGGGGGGGGGGTTTACAGTGCACGACCAATACTGTTTATGGTGAGATGGTGTGATGCTGACCTCATCCTGGGAAGCTGTGGGTCGGTGGGCAGAATACTTCGAAGACCTCCTCAGTCTCACCAGTACATCTTCCAATGAGGAAGAAGAGCCTGGGGAACCTAGGTTGGGCTCTTCAATCTCCAGTGCTGAGTTCAGTAAGGTGTTAAAAAGCTCCTTGGTGAAAAGGCTTGACGAGATTCACCCGGAGCTCATTAAGGCTCTGGATGTTGTGGGGATATGTTGGTTGACACAACTCTGCAATATTGCATGGACATCAGGGGCAGTTCCCCTGATGCAGAGGAATCACACTCCTGAGCCTCCCTGGTAAGGTCTATTCAGGGGGCCTGGTTGTGGATCACTGGACCAACTTTATACCCTCAGCAGGATCCTGGAGGATGCATGGGAGTTTGTTCAACCAGTGTACTTGTTTTGTAGATTTGGAGAAGGCATTCAACCATGTCCCTCAGGGAGTCCTGTGGGAGGTACTCCAGGAGTATGGGGTAACAGGCCTTTTGAAATGGGCTGTTAGGTCCCTGTACAACTGGTGTCAGATCTTGATCCACATTGCCAGCAGAAAGCCGGGCTTGTTTCCAGTGAGAGTTGGACATTGACAGTGTTGCTTTTTGTCATTATGGACAGAATTTCTAGGCACAGCCAAGATGTTGAGGGGATCCATTTTGGTGGTCTTAGGATCACAACTCGGCATTTTGCAGAATATGTTGTCCTATTGACCTCATCAGATTGTGATCTCCAGCTTTGGCTGGAGCGGTTCACAGCCGAGTGTGAAGCGGCTGAGATGGGGATCAGTGCCTCCAAATCCGAGGCCATGGTCTTGAGTCGGAAAAGGGTAGGTTGCCTCCTCTGGGTCGGGGAAGAAGTCCTGCCCTTAGTGGAGGAGTTTAAGTATCTTAGGGTCTTGTTCACAAATGAGGGAAAAATGAAAAGTGAGATCAACAAGAATATTGGTGCTGCATCTGCAGTGATGCAGGCACTGTATGGATCTGTCATGATGATACAAGAGCTGAGCCAAAAGGCAAAGCTCCTGATTTGCCAGTTGATCTACATTCCTACACTCATCTATGGTCAAAAGCTTTGGGTAGTGACTGAAAGAACAAGACTGCTTATACATGTGGCCGAAATGTGTTTCCTTCACAGGGTGTCTGGGCTCTCCCTTAGAGACAGTTTGAGAAGCTTGGTCATCCGCGAGGGACTCAGAGTAGAGACGCTGCTCCTCCACATTGAGAGGAGCCAGTTGAGGTGGCTTAGGCATCTGGTTAGGATGGTTCCTCCTGGGTTAGATGTTCAGAACATATCCCAAAGGGAGGAGACCCAGAGGAAGACCCAGGACACGCTGGAGGGACTACGTTTCTCAGCTGGCCTGGGAACACCTTTTTTATTATTTTAGCTGTCTTGTAAGCTTGTTTACATGAGGAAGGATTGTTGTTCATATGGTGCCCATATACAGCTATCACTGTGAAAGGGGCAGGGTACACTCTGGACAGGTCACAAGTTCATGGGGCCTGACAAACAACCATTCACTCTCTCATGTTTTTGGTCTGTGGGAGGAAGCAAGATTACCCAGAAAAAAACCACACATGCACAGAGAGAACATGCAAACTCTATCCAGAAAGGTCCTTGGGCTGGGATTCGATCTAGCGACCTTGTTACTGAGAGGCAACATCTCTACCAACTGAGCCACCATGCTGCCTTGTTGTTTCAGTTTGTATTTTATATCTAAACAGGCATGTTTGTTTGCACAAATGTGCTCTATCATTCAATTTTTCATCCCACATGCAGCAGTGGTTGGAAAAGTTGTACTGAAATACAATTTGGTACAAAAGATTTTTCTTTGCAAAATGAACAATTTTGTCAGAAAGCACCTTAAGAAAGTCACATTTTCATTTTTGGCATACTGCAGAGGACCATCCACACCCTATTGAAAACCCTGTGAAAACTTTATTACGCTTACAGAAACAGTCACTTTTAATGGGAAGATGAAAGCCGGTTATTCTGCCTCCTTGTCCGTCTTTACCTCTACATTCATGTCATTTGTTGCTCAAGTCTGCCACAGAAAAGAGGCCTAATTTTAGCTCATTGTCCCTGATGATTCTGACATCAGCTTCAAGGGATTTCAGAGCATACTGATCTCTACTAAAAAAAACTTTAAATTACCAAGTGAGCTCAAAGTATGGAATCCCTGTGCCTCTCTCTGGAACAATTTCAGAGGAGGGAGACGAGTGCCGTGATGTGTGGTTCAAATAATTAGTCCAAAACTAGTCCCCTGTCACCAAATAGTTAATTAAAAGCCTTCTCACTGTAGGTATATGAGTGTATCCAGAGGATTAAAGGATGTAATTTTAATTATGTTCTCTTCATTCCACTCTTTTTTTTACCTTTTCCCAACACATGGTTAGTTAAAATTTTTTTAACTACTATCACTCCAAACATTTAAACAGTTTTCTTATTAGGAGGTATCCCCATGAGAACAAGTTGATTAAAGCAGGAAAGAGTAAGCGAGCAATTGTCATGCTGATAGGTGAAAAACTACATTTGTATGTTATTCATTTTGGAGTTTTACTTCAAATCCTTACCTTTCATTAATGTGTGCGACAGTAAAACAAAACAAACAAAAAATTAAGAACTTTCTTTAACTGCAAACTGTCTTGCAGACAAAGTGAAGTAGCCTACCTTCAGTGAAAATTCTCTGCAGTAAAGTACTGAAGAAAAGTTATTTAACAAATAGGTGAATAAACACTTTTCCATTGTAGAGTAAAAATCAAATCCATGCAAGTTTTTTAGATCAGTATAGAAATGGTTTTATATGCAAAGATTTCTCTATTTTTATATAAAGACATAAAGGATGAACAGTATTTCTGTCTTATGGACTGAGCTAGGGGACAAAGTGGGCATTATTGAGCAGTACATTACCTGAAAAATAATACTTTCCCCTATTTATATGGATTACATTCCCTTTTTCATACAGGTCAGTGTAGGTTAGTGTAATTTAAACAAATTTGTCTCATTTCCAAGAGAGATCCATTCAAACAAAATAAAATTTTAACACATTTATATGCTGATTTGTGTGTGGCCATTTTAGATTTGTGCTCTCATTCAGTATTTGCAACAATCAGGATGAGACAACTCATGACCCTAAGCTGTGAAAGATGTATATTTAAAGTATGCTATATGTGTGAAAAAGAGCATAATCTTTTCCATAACCTTGTCTTGAGTCTCACCTGTGCCTTGTCAATCGCCACGCCCAGCTTGCTGTCAAGTAATCATCCAGATCTGGTACATCTGTGCACGCCACCATATAAGCTCCAGCCTTGCCTTCAGTCTCAAAGTTTCACAGTGCAAGAAGGGATATTATCGCATTCCTCAACAGCTTGCAAGTTCAAACTGAGTGACACCTGCAATTGGACTTGGCCAGAACCCGGTTCCATTCAGAAAAGGTTAGTGGCTGCTTCCTTTCACTCCCTACAGCTCCTGATTGCCCACTCAGCCACTAACCTCTTGTCTTCCCCTTACAGAGATCTGGATGCAGTGTTCGTCACTTCCTGGTTGTCCTGCAGCGATCGCCACTCAAACTGTTTAACTTTTTCTGTGCTTGGCTGAGATTTTGAGTCTTAAAACCAAACCATTTCAAACCTTACCTACAGTACATCAGTTCTCTATAGATACAACCAAACTGAAAGAACAAATGTAATATATGATACATGTATAAGAAGAAAATCAAATAATGAAACAATGCCTAAATCTTTTGCACAATATGGAAGGGGGGAGCTTTACTATGCTGTTTGATTATAAAGAGATGTATTTCAGACTCTAGCTCAGGGGTGTCAAACTCCTGTCCTCGAGGGCCGCTATCCTGCATGTTTTAGAGGTTTTCTTGCTCCAACACACCTGATTTTGATCGCTGGGTGATTAACAGGCTTCTGCCCAATTTGAAGAGTTAATTCAATCACTGAATCAGGTGTGTTGGAGCTGGAAAACCTCTAAAACATGCAGGATAGTGGCCCTCGAGGACTGGAGTTTGACACCCCTGCTACAGTTGCTAATTCTGAGCAACTAGTGCACAGCACAGCTGCTCCACCAACAAATGAGGAAGCATGATATGAAGCTTTGTTTCAAAAAGACTTTTATTAAAGGGATCCATGATTAGTTGTAACATTAGACTTTATTTAATAAACATACTGTATTTAAACTATAAAATAAAGACTGTAAAAACACAGTAAGCTGTTTTAGTTTTTATAATTTTCAAACTAAAAGTTTAAAAATATATTACACAGATGGGGCCATTTTATTTACATGCAAAGCATTCTGGGTAAATTATGACGTGGATAGGTCCTCGGTGCGAGGCTCCTAGTGAGCTACATCCACCCTGAAGTTTAATCTTGGACAATATCTGATGATTGGCTCTTTTAAATGAAACCAGAGAGCGTTGATAGAGAGAAGGTAGAAATGACTTAGCCTGTAACTGGAAAAAATGGATGGAGGACAAAAGAGCTGCTTCATGGAAGAAGAACCTCAGCTTAGCCTGTTAGCTTTAGCATTAGCCCTGACGCTATCATCATATATACAGCGGGCAAAATAAGTATTGAACATGTCAACATTTTTCTCAGTAAATACTGTATATTATAGAGGTGCTAATGACATGAAATTTTCACCAGATGTTGGTAACAACCCAAGTGATCCATACATACAAAGAAATCAAACCATAAATGTCCGGAAATGAAGTTATTTGTAATAATGTGGAATGGCACAGGGAAAAAGTATTGAACACACTTACTGAAATG